>NW_027107890.1:259313-276369 GCF_000696795.3 Halyomorpha halys | reverse complement strand
TATATATATATATATATAATATACATACCTATACAAATATGTTTTTGTATAAAATTTAAACTACAAAATTTTCATTTCTTCTAAGGTTACTGTCAAAAAGATAAAGTAAAATGTACTTTATACATAAACATATCTTGGGGTCAGTGGTTAGTCTTATCCAGTGTTTACACTTAATTTTTATGCAATATTTCAAAGCCAGGCAAACAAAAACAGGTTTATCAATGCAGTTTTTATACAATTTCCCAAGGTAGGGGATTGTTGATAGGTTTTTTTTAATGGGTGAACATCTAATTTTTGTTGAATATAGACCTAAAATATTTGCAGGAATGAAATTTCTTTTTATATTATTATTTTTATTCTTAAATTCCTTTTAGGAAAAACAATAAAAAAAAAAAAACTTAAAGCTTTCATATTGTTATAATAAGAACTCATAATAAAATTATTTTATATACAAAAAAAATTATCAAACAAAACAGTTGAAAACACCCTCTAACTTGAAAAAAAAAATAAGGACATTTTCATTAATTTCAAGCATCTTCTTCATTCCCTTTTTTGTTATTTCTTACTCTACCTCAATTGCCAACCCATCACTTCCATATCTCAGTTAAAAACTATCTGATAAAAATTACAACACCTGTCCTGAAATAACAATTTATTCCAAATTACCATCGCTTTCCATAGTTTCTTTCCTCATCTTTCCCCTTCGAACCCATCTCTATTTATAAAACCTAGTCATTAACCTCTTTAAAAATGAATTATTTCTCTAACTCTTTCACTATCTATCTTCCGAATATATGTAAGAATAAAACTATGTGTTGGTTTCTTTTACTTACTTGTATTATTATTTTATTGTCTTAGTATTCTTATTGTTTATTTGTGCAAACATGTGGTCAGTCATCACTATTACCTATTTCCCAACAATGTTGTGGCAGATTGTAATATCTATCAATAAATAAAGTTTTGAATTAAAGAAAACAAAATTTATGCAAACAAGTATTCACTATAGAATGTAACGCTAACAAGAAAACACATGACAGCAGAAATATGTCATTCATTTCACATTTTACCATTTATTTTAGAATTTTATTATTTTCATTATGTTATTATTTAATTATTGTATATCATATGCTGGACAAATGTCACTTAAATTGTACGTATTTATTACTCTGAGATGACTAGGTTTCAATGAATAAAATAAACTTTTTATTCCTTTAAGTAAAAATATTTTTTTCAATCTTGAAACTCTTCAGCCAATATTTTGTATACATTTTTAAAAATAAGGAAAATATGTTCATAGAGATGTTAAATAACTTTTAAAAAGGAAATAATAGGTAAATTATAATTTCAATAAAACTTGCCTTGTTCCACAAACAGTGGGCTTTTTTGCCTGCTCCTTTTAATTTTTTTATTGATTATATTGTTGCTAATGTTTAAAAAAAAAATAATAATAAAGGTGTTACTTTTCAACTGTTTAGTGCTGCTTTTGTGACAAAAACTATAGTTCGTTCCTCGGGGAAGAGCTACTCTAATGGCTTGTTTGTTAAAATATATATTTATGTTCTTAAACAAAGATTTTAAATTTTTATTAGGACAGTGAATTTGTTTCTTTCTTCTCTTTACAATTATTTAATAAGGCATCATTTTTTTTTTTTATAATCCATTTAATAATATAAAAATTATTTTGTAAAATTTGTCTACATTTATGCCTTATTTTATTTTTTGAATAAATAAGTTCATCATATTCGATAAAATCACTACAGTTCATTACTAAAGCAGATTTTAATTCGTAAATACCATATGTATGCATGAAAAAAATACACACACAGTCACTCATATTCTTGTTGTTTATAACACTTTCATTCTATTACTTACAAAGCATCAACTTTATGGTCCTCCATTTCCGGTTTACATAAAATGCAAGTTTTTATTTTTACATATTCAGATGTAAAATTAGGTTTTTGTGAACTCTGATTCTATCACTATACCTAATTTTCATATAATTATTTCATCAATCTGTATTTTACTTTTGTACTTGGCCTAGCTTGATTCCTGAAATAACTTGTGATTACCTCAGTATTAGCTCTAAATAAAGTTATATTATGGTCTTATCTTTTCTATTTGCATAGGATGTATGTTTTAGCTTATCATTTCATTTGATCTTACTTTTTTATGTCCAGTTCAGTAATAACAACTCTTTTATTGACATGCTCAATAAAAAACAATTTTTACATCCACTTCTGGGTATTATTTGAAAATCGTACTTAAAACTATATAAGTATTCTTGTAAGGAATTGAATTGCTTCATGATCCATTCCTTCAAAAAGTATATGTTGAAATAACAATGAATGGATTATTTTTTATATTGTCCTATCTTCTTCAGTTGCCTGTATTTCCACTGATTTCAACCTCAACTGAGAAGGTTCAACCAGTTGCTTTTCATTTTTAACAATTACTGACTCTAATTACTCAGATACGTCCTTCTATATTTTCCATTTCTGTAGCATAAAGAAATATTATTGATTTGGTTAGTCTAATTTGATCATTCAGCCTTTGGGTACTGATCATCATTTGTGGCTTAGTATTATGATTGCTTTCTCCTAAAATTCCTTATTTTTACTGTTCTGTTTTATTGCTCTGAAATAAATCTGAACGACAACCTTGTACATGTTTGGTTTCCATTTCATACTTAGAGCACTTTTTAGTCTCTATTTTCGGGTTCGTGCAGGAGGCAAAATAATCAAACTCAATCCCGAACTTTAACTAGTAGCTGGTCCTCATAGCTTGGTGATCGTTCATGACAAGTTGGAGCCACTTGCTCTGCGATTAACTCAAGGAAGCTGTTGAAGATTTCCACCTGATGTAGCTTTATCCCAACTATTTTTAGTGAGTGGACTTAGAACCTTCTGCAAGGTCTTCTCTGGTCATTTGACCCTTGCAGGTTTATTATTTTAGGTTTTAAAACAATTAGGGAAATGTAGACACTTTCACTTATTTAAAAATTTTCTAAGGATCATACGAGTATCAAGCAGAATTGCTTTTTGAGCTAATTTCCAGTTTTACAGGTTGATGCCAAGATCTTTCCTTTTCAAAATAAGGCCATTAGACAAAATATTTATTGGAGTAATTATTTCTTTATCTTGGTGATATAGTGTTTTTAGCTCTTTATTTATTTAACTTTTATTATTATTGTAATTATAAATTCTTATGTCAAATTTTAATGAAATAATATATACTTTCTGTTTAGATCATTACCTGAAATAGATGGGTTGAGTAAAGAAACTGTTTTGGCTTCATGGATGGCAAAATTCGACTGCATTTTTAAAGGTATTAATATTATTATAAATGTTTCTTTTATATATTCTTATTCATGTTTTTATTATTATAATATTCCAAGTCAAAATGTTATCCTCAGAATACTCTTTCTATTAAATAATTTTTTTTTTCGAATTTTTTTTTTCCAAATTCAAATTTTTCCCCCAGAATACTCTTTCTATTAAATTATGATAAGGTTCAATTTATTAATTCATAATATTTCCAAATGATATAAGTCTAGGTGATAAAATAGTGCGGATGTGTTAAACCCTAGAATATAAGAATTTATGTTTGAGTCTTCGAGAAATTACAACAAATAAACATTTGTAGATGTTTACAGAAGTTAATGTTACGCTAAGCGTTAAAAAAAATTAAAAAATGTTCCCCTGTATGGTATTGAAATTATGTATACAAGGTGGATCTCTGCCCGGGATGTAATAACAATTTTTTCGCTAAAATCCATCGAACTTTAAGTACTACTTTATATAATCGATTTTCACATTTTTTTTTTACTAAGCTTAATGATTAACTCAATGAACAATTCACTGGAAGGATGTATGTGGAGAGCGATTTGTGGTATCGGCATTGAACCTTTGGGTTCATTAGGCCTTTATTATTATTATTTGAATACTGTTTCTATAGTCACCTGGTTTTTCTATGATATCTTCAAAGTTCCATAGGATCTCATATAAGCAATATTATTAGACTATGCTATTTAGGTTGTATGAAAAATTTCCAACAAAACGAAGAAACAAGACATATTTCTCCAAATATATTCTTATTTTTTATATTTAATCTCCTGTTATGTTTATATACTTTTTGCATTGATGTTACTTCTCTTCAATCCCTTCAAACAGTACTTGGCATCTTTCCCTGGAAAATAATTTTTGACCATGGTGATGGCCTAATGAGGAGGGCATCACCATGGTTTTATGTTCTCTGTTCTCTGAGCTTAAGGGGGGGGGAAGCATTTGAGTCTAAATTTGGTAAGGATTGTTCAAGCATTTCAAACGATAATTTGTAGATTTTTGCCTTGGCAGCCACTGAAGTGTGTGGTGACGCTTTACCTTGGTGAAAAAAAATTGTTTTTTATTCTTTAAATGTGACCGTTTTCCTGCTATATCGGCAATCAGTTTGTCAATTAATGATGAAATAATTAATAATAATTTAAGGCTATCCCATGACCATTCCAGAAAACAGTCCCCATCTTTTTCCTTTAACATTTAATGATAGCTCGGTATTTGTATTTTCAATTTAAAAAAAAAACACTTACTTTGAATCTCACTCAACTGATTCTCTTAAAACAATTACGCATCCAAAACTTCTGGAATTTTAGTTAGTATCTTTCAAAGCATGCACTAACACATCCCCCATCTTTTGTTGATGAGTCATGTCATCTTCATATTGAGTTTAGAAATATTTCATAAAACCCTTATCCTGTATCAAAGCCAGGCATACTTATCATTATCATATGAGAGTGCCAGTCATCATATGATTGCTTCTTTTTATCAGTTAGTATTTGATGAAAGTTAGTTAATAATCTGAACCTTATCAAAAAATTTGTTTTAACATAACATTATTCCACACTAAATTGCACATTTCGGAGGTATTTCATATGATATGCACATTTATTATTTTTTGCACAAAATTACATGTTGAATGAAAGGTAATGAAAAAATCAAAATAATATAGTTTTAATATGTTAAAGAGTTGCCACTTACTCAATTGGTCCAACTCTCCATAACTGGGTCCGTAACTTAGTCCATATCTTCTGGTGCTGTATATCTTCATAATTAAGTTTTTTGGAGGTCTCATGGGGCTCCATCCTTGCATGGCGTGCTCAGTGTAGCCAACTGAGCTTGATAATTTTTACATTAGGCTCACTAAGTAAGAAGTATATATGTCTCTGTTTGTGGGTCTTCTCCTTATTGTAACATTTTCCACAAGGTGGTAAATGGGTCTCAGCAATTTTTTTTTAAATGCTAGGAGATCCCATTCATCTGATTTTAAGAAGGCTGATTTTTTATGCTTACATAAGCACTTGTCTGACCTGTGTCTTTCAAAATCTTCTATTTGTGGTCCTTGAGAGCTACTTCCAAGATCCCAACAAGTTCCCACAACAAAGAAAATAAACCTTAATTTCCTTCAACTCATGAATTAACATTCTGTTTCCACATTTTAAGGTATTTCTTCAGCATATTATTCTCCTTTAATTATTATCTCCTTTAAGATAAATCTTTCTTTATTGTGACTCTCCAAACCAAGCATTCAAAGAGAAAATGTCCAAAATCCCTAAAAAAGAAATTAATAAAGTAAGTAGGTCCATTGTGTCCCTCGGAAGTGGTAGAAAGACTTTTTTTGAAGCCCATTGTTCTTCAGATAAGAGAACCCACCTACTTCATTTGGCTTAAATAATATATGTATTAATATATTGTAATATTCTAAATTTGTTTAAAATAACTAAAAGGGAATTGAATAATTTTTATTTATTCTCAGATCTAAAATATAGCTTTAAAGGTGACAAGGTTAAATGAAGGGGTGGTCTGCACCACCTGCATCCAGGAGAGGTTATCCTCTTGGCGTCTTAACAACAACTGTCCTAAAAAAAGAGTCCAGTTTCCTTTCTTCTGTCTTTAATGTTCACTCGTTGATTAAAAAAATCGATTGTAGCACAACCGCTCTAATTCACGATGTTAATACTTCATTGATAATTGTTATTGTCTTCTATTTCCCCTTGGATTAATTTGTAAATACAATTATGATACAAAATAACAAAAGTCGATGTGTTCGAAAATGTTCCAACATAACAGCAACTCAACCAACTTCAGAAGGACACGTGCCACCATCTTCTTTATTTTGAATGACGTATTTTTACTTCATATTTGACTGATGAAAATTGGTTAGCTTGCTTTTTGATTCAACGAAATAAATGAAAAATATTGAGCATTGATAAATAAAAAATAAAAACATAACTAAAACCATCTATACATAAGAAACATCTTTTTATGAAAAAAGAGGTTATTACTATATATATTTATTTCTTTTGGGTAATATAAACAATTGGCCGAGAAAAAATGAAATAGCCTTTACAGCAGTTAATCACAGTGCTGATTAGCCATTAATAAACTGCAAGAATTTATGCTTATAGATTTATGTTTTTCTATGGTCACTCTGAACATACATTTATATTAATTAAAGACAAATCGTTTTCGTGAATTCTTACATAAATATACAAATCAAATTATTTCAGAGAGAGGTGCTTTCGGGAAAAATTATTTACCAGTTTGTTTTAAAAATACTAGTGATAAAATCAAAACAAAGATTTCCAATAATACTATGGTGGATGAAACCACTGATGAAACCACTGCTTGTACATTTATTATGTATTTATTAACCAGTCTTCTTCATATAGATATACCACCAACCCTCTATCTAATATCTTCCAAAATTTTGAAAAGAACAGTAGTGAGACAGTGTCCTGCATCATCAATGGTAACTCATAAAATTTATTTCAAATTTAACATATTAGTGTAAAATTTTACTTTTTGTAAGAGATTCAGTTCCATACATGGTTAAAGCAGGTCTAACGCTAAAATGTTTGTACTATAAAATGGCTCATTTTACATGTGTAGCTCACGGGTTAAATAGAGTGGCAAAGAAAATATGTGAATTATTTCTGTAAAGATCAAAAATAGTTAAAGATAGGTATTCAAATTTATATTTCATGGTTTTATGTTTATCAACATTTTTAGTACACTATTTTTCATGTTTCAACTTCATTATTTTTATTCCAGTAACTGATGAAGATTCAAAAAGACCTTCTCGAATGCAACAACAAATATTAAATAGTGAAGCTATTTTATCCAAGGATCAACTTTATGACATGTTTCAACAAATCTTAGGAATCAAAAAATTTGAGCATCAGCTTCTTTTTAATGCATTGCAGGTAATCAGCATATTATTTGTTATTATTTATTTTGAATTCAAATGAACAGACAATAGTGACAACTACATTCTATGATGTACTTCTAATGCAAAAATATTAAATTTAATATTTGAACCTTTAAAATTTACTAAACTTCAAGTCTTACAGGCATAATTTTTACCGTTCTGTTACAAACTGTTTGATTCCTTTTTTCATTCTTTATTGAGAAACTAAAAAAGTTTTTTACAAGTTGAATTAAGTCGCCAAGATGTTTTTAATTTTTCCCATTAATGTTTAATATTATAGAGATCTGGGGACTGACTGGCTTTCGTAAAAAATTGATCAGTACATTGCATATTTCATTTTGAAATGGCTATACAAATTGTAATATTTACATACCTAGCTTAGGGTTATTATCATGTTGAAATTGTAATTCATTCAGGTCTTTATTCTATTATTCTAAGATCCCTATTAAATGTTTTTCAATTCAATATATACTATTTCTGTCATCATTCCTTCTATTTTATGCTATCTGCTGACACCTTCAAAGATCGTGCAAACCAATCCAAACCACCAAGTTTTCCAACCCAAAATTTGGTTTCTACACAAAGAGTTTTGTTTTAATATGTTTTTGATGAGATAAATGGAATATAACAAAAAGGATAGTAATGTTTTTGAGATGTAAAAACTTATAAAAGTACAATTACTTTAATTCCCGAAACTGAAATCAAATTACAGTGGAACCTTGGTACAATGAACCTCAATATAACTAGTTCCTCAATGTAACAATTTTTGTTTTAAATCCCCTTGGATTAGCCACAGTATTCAATCAAAATATTTCCCTACATAAGAAATAGATCTTATAAACAAATATAAATATAAAATTGTATTTTTCGTGAATGTGATATTATTACTAATACAACATGGATTATTTTGACTTTTTCCTTCTCAGTTGGATTCTGCTGATGAACAAGCTGCAGCTATCCGAAGAGAGTTAGATGGTAGAATGCAAAAAGTGGCTGAAATGGAAAAGGTAAATATACTGATAAAAATAATTTTTATAAAGATTACTTTATTTATTTGAAATGGTTTTTATTTGTTTTTTATGTGCACACTGAAATTAATGAGGGAGAGATATCAAAAACAATTTTGTTTTTTTTTTGCCTAATTTAATAAATTGTTTTTTTTTTTTTGACCTCCTAGAAAAATTAAAACAATAAATTAATTATATACATAGAGATAAGTGTATATATAAAGGTGAGTTACATCTTGGATTGCCAGTGTGGCATTATTAGATAAGCTGCTGGGTCCGCTGAAGGCGGTGTCATCGATGATGGCATGAGTCTGCCGTGAGCGTACTAGGAATAGGGAGGGGCTATTCCGGCTGGCGTTAACATTGTTAATTGTTAATTGTTAACATTTTGATAAAGAATTTATAATTGTTCTTTTTGACCTTTTCTTTTATCACTGGGTAGTTTTACATGCCTTTCAATAGAGCTTGATCTATTAATCCTTGTTATGTAGCTTCTTCCCCATTTCATCTATTACAGGCGTCTTATAGTTCTAAAGTCTTTCAGGGTCTTCCTTAGAATATCTACCCTTCTACGAAAAGTTCACTGGTAGCCCTTTTTTTGACATTCAGGACACATGTCCAAACCATCTTCGGTGATGTTCTTCCAGTGTTTCCTTGGCAGGTCTTATATCGAAGTTCACTCTAATCATTGTTTTTCTGATAGAGTCTCTTCTTATTTTTCCATAAATATTTTTAAGATCCCTAATTTCTATTGATTTGATCTGAGTCTTATGTTTGGTGGTAATGGTCCACCAGTGTCGTGGTCTTAGTTTAGTTTCAGAAGGATCATGTTTTTATAGACTACCTTTTTGTTATGCTTTGAATTTTTTGTTTTATATAAAAGCTTGTGGTTTTCTTTCAAGTTCTCATCAAGCTTTCTTCCTAAGTTTTCCCATGGTATCTTTTTAGATATTCATTTAACTTTCTTCTATCGCTCTTTTTATAGTCTGGTTTGGAATGAGAACTGAGAATTTCTTGCAATATTTTTCTTCAATTTTACTTTTAACCAATTTCAATTTTACCATATTTTTTGTTCCACCAGGATATCTGCTTGACTCTTGGGTCCTTCCTGCTTTTTCTGCACACTGTCTCTGCATCCTCCTGGATGACTTTCTTAAAAGCACTCCAGCTGATCTCTATACTACTGAAATCCTATGGGTTATCCCTGGATATAATTTTTTTATCCTCATGGAATGAAATTATGCTTTATTTTGATAAATGTTCATAAAATATAGTAGATCTTTACAGCCTCCATATCCACTTCACTGCTGTTATACACTAAGTATACAACTTTTTTGCTCAAAATTCATAGAAATTTTATGGGCGTCATGTGCTTTTACACCCTTGAAGACTGGACATCTTTAAATTTAATTTATATGAAAGGGATTGACATTTCGTAATGTGTACTAAATTTATACTTTATATTTACTGTATAATTTTGAATATCAGATATCACTTCTAATGAGTGGGTGTGTTAATATAATGATCTTTGATGAAAAAATTTATATTTAAAGGAGAAACATTAATTAGACCTAATATCATAATGTAGTTGGATTGCTTTAGGAAAAGAAAGCAAGCTAAATTTTCAGACAATGCTTATACACCAATGTGTTTCAGTTTTAACATTTTTATAATATAATCACATGAAAAAAGGTTTATTTTTTAGTGTCTTATTATCTGTTATCAGAACAACAAACTGTCTGCAATATTAAATCGTACCCATTAATAATATTAATTTAATTATTTATTTATCAAAAGTACTTTACATAGAATAATTTGAATATTATAATAAGACAACTATAGTTATCTTAGTATTTTTTATATTTAATAGCACTTTTTTTAATTATTTCATTACAATATTGTCTTTAAATAAATGACAATCGTTCAGAAATGACAATCTATCTGTTCCCTATGACATCTGACCATGAAAGATTTGGTATTTGTACTCTGAATCTTTTTTTGTTATATCCAATTTAGTACATTTATGTTCCTCCAGCATATTTATTTAATGTTTTAAATTTAATTTTCATTATTCTGAGATGTGGGATGTTTCTAGTTGTATTTGATAGTTTATATTAATTAGATGTAATAATGTGATTTTTAGATAGTTTAATATATATATATAATTAAATATTAATCAAAATGATTTAGGAAAAAATATTCTTTTATTATGAAGATAGAAAATAAACCTAGGAAAGGTAAACATACATATGATTATATATCTAATAAAACTGAACTTAAGGAACTCTACTTCACTACTACCTAAGAATAAATCCTTTACAACAAAATTAATTATACCTGATATTTGTCAATGTGCAAAATTGACGCAATCCTATTTTCGCGTCTTATATATTTCTCATATCTCTTTAATTTTTATGTTTTTATTTATTATTATCATTTTATTTATTGAATTCTATCAATTTTCTGTTTATTTAATTATATAAAACATTTTTCAGAATAGAAAATTGATGCCCAAATTTGTTTTGAAAGAAATGGAATCCCTGTATATTGAAGAATTAAAAACTTCCATAAATCTGTTAATGGTCAATCTTGAATCTTTGCCTGTCTCAAAGGGATCAATTGACTCAAAGTATGGTTTACAGAAACTGAAGCGTTATAATCACAGGTATTGAAGACTATTATTAGTTGGAAGGCATAAAATGCCTGAGAATTTGAAACATTTTTGTAGCAGTTACAATAATGGATTAATGTTTTTAGTTATATTCTAATTAACATGGTGAAATATTAGTTCAGAAATACTGTAACAATCTTATTCCTAGAAAATATAGGTTAAACTACTTAGTCTGTTTGATTTTTTTAAAAGTTTATTATAGGTAATTATTATACAATTTAATTTTGTTAATTTTTTCGTAGATCACAGGGTTCTTTGGCAAAATTAGAAGGTGATTCTGCTGATAATGACACCCAGCTTACGAAACTTGATGTAGTGCTCACATTTCAACTTGAGGTATTCTTTAATCAGGTTCTATTATAGTAATAATATATATATTTTTTGTCTTCTGTCCTCATGAATATATTACATTAGTATTTAAGAATTTATTGCTTTTACTATTTTACAGTCTTAACAGCACCATGTTATTATTTATTGGTGATTTATTTATACATGTTTGTCCTTTTATTTCTCAAAAATCCTGTTTATGGTTGGATTTTGAACTCCCAGAATCACTTGATATATACCTGTACATAGAAAACCTGTTTCTTAGTATTAATATTAATAATTATACAGGGTGTCCAAAGTTTAATTGACTTCTTTTGGTGGTGAAGTCGACTTTATAATCTCTTCCAGTTCTTCTCAAGTACCCTTAACTCTGGAATTTCTAAAGGAAAGTGGTATTTTCAAGAAAAGATTCTCTAAGAGGATCTGATTCTAAAACAACTTTATATCAGTGATTTTTTCAATCTTACATGTTCTAAAGGCATAAATTCGTGTATATTTGTGGGCAAACAGTTCAGAATATCAAACAAAAGTACAGAACCAAATCATTTGAGTACTAAATTTTCCTTAAGAATTTGCTAATTTAATTTGAATATCCTCAGCTGATTGAGGATAAACAAATGCACATCATGATGCAGAATTTTTGTAATGACCGATTTTCAAGTATGGTGATGCATTCTTAGAGCTAATTGAATTCTCTATTGGTTTTGTACTTTATGTTTACTGTGTAATTTCGGTAATCCAAACTTTGGTACTCTGAACACTCCAGTAATCCGAATTGGCATTAGTAAGTGAGGTGTTGTGTTATTCTTAGCTGCAGCTTGGAAGGCTGTTCAGTCAAAAACAATACACAATTCATGGAATCCATTGTTGGGGAAAGAGGGCATACATGAAGTATCAACAGACAATGACAAAGTTAGTCGATCTTGATTAAAAGTATAAACCCTGATATTTTAGTGAATGATACAGATGTTGGTGAATAGGTTGAAGATCATGAGGAGAATGGAGTTTATATTTAAAACTGATGAGGAAATCGCATAGAGTATTGGAGAAGTCTCTACCAATGAAGAAGAAGAAGGTGAAAGACAAGTCGAGGAACCAATGGCAATAAAGCATGAAAAATCAGTGAGTGTCTCATTTCAATCACTGTCTGAAGTGGGCAACAGAGAATGATATACCATGGCATCAAGTCCTTCTCTTACAACATCTGAAAGAAGAAGCATTGAAGAAGTTTCTACAGAAGTCTCAGCAAAAAAAAAAAATAATAATAAAATAACCAACTTCTTTAAATAAGGTTATTTTAAAATTTAAAATTGTCAAATTTCCGATAAAATATGTTAAAAGAATTAAATTAACAAAAATAGTTATGTACATTTGTATTGTTGAATTTTTTCACACCATTTTTCCTAATACTTTCTGTAATCTGAACTTTTCAATAATCTGAACGATCCCCTGCAGCAATTAGTTTGAATTACTGAGATTACACTGTATTTGATATTTTGCACTGTTTTCCCTTAAAGACAAAACCCATAAAAAATACTTAGCGGTATTTGGCCCTTTACACCTTCAGAACATGTGGAATTAGAAAAATCGCTGATGTGAAATCACTTTAGAACTAGATCATCTACTTGAAAATACATACCCCTTTCCATTGGAAATTCCAGAGTTTAGTGTGCTGGAGAAGAACTTGGAGAGGTAACAAGTTCAATTTCACTATCAAAAGAAAACGTATTCCAAATTATTGACTTGTAAAAAATCTTATTGATTGTTATGACCTACAAGTGGTTTGTTTGTTTTTTTTATTTGGTGTAACATATTTGTATACTCCAACTAGGCCAAGAAGGACGGGTTTTTCTGCAGGTAACCCAACCTATTCAAGCCTGAGTGGAAAGGTTGAGATTCATTCTGTGGGTGCTACAAAACAAATCCCAACCTACCTAGGTGTGATTTAAACCAGCACCTCTTCTGACACATGGTTGCTTAGGTGACATATTAACACTGTCAATGACCATAGCCTCATTTTATAAACAGTTCTTTAACATGAAGTTTAAGAAGTAGTAGTCCTTCCCACTAATAATAGATTAATATGTGGAAAAACGGTTTTAACTATTATAATCTTTTTCTGAAGGAGGTAGCGGAACACCACATACACAAATCACCTCTTTAGGTTGACAAAATTCTATAATCCCTTTAAACTTATAGAAGCAAAGTAAAAATATTGTTTCTATGTTTTGTTTCATTAAAAAACCTATTGAATCAGAATGGGATTGGAATCCTGAAATCAAATTATAAAAATTCTGCCTTTACTTATCTAGGGGTTTTCTCCAAAAATAGTAACCTGATATTTTGAGATTTGGCACCAAAGTCACAGGTTACCTCAGAATGATCCTTCAAGAACTTCTTCTTTATTTATTAATTCTACAGTGTATAGTTATTGTTATGTTATAACCTTATAAAATTAGGCTTCACATTGTTACTTTCTCCATGACCTGTTTCCGTAGGAACTTGTACTAAGGGTCTGCTTTGTAACTTTATAGCTAAAGGAATTAAAATGATATTATTGGAAAACATACTGCTTAATACAACTTATATCCATGCCACAATAGTATAATTTTATCTTATTATTGAGGTTAGTTTATTTTCTTATTAGGTTTTTAATTTTTGGACTGTTGATGGTTCAAGATACCTTCAGTATTATTTTTCAGAACATGCTTATTCTCCTCCATATCCCTCTAAAAAATCATAGGCTGAGGAGCTCTAACATCAATTTTTAACAGAAAAGGTGACTGTTATGTCTAATTGGAGCTTTGAAGTTGTGATCTCCTCAGTGTCTTCTGCTTGATTAAATAATACAAGATGTTTTAAAATTGATTTCTTCTTTATTTGAACCATTAAACGAGTCAGTCATTCGATTATTGAAGTTTTCAATTATGTATGATCGTTCTTTTAACAAGGCATGTACTCAGAATCTAATATAAGATGTTAAGCTCGGAATATTTCTGTTTTCTGTTTTGGATATGCTAATTCTTAATTCCTCAAATACCTATATGATCATAAGTTCACTTTTCCAATTATAAAATTAATTTATTAATCCTTAATTCTTTTTATCTAAAATCTAATGTTTTATTTATCTTTTACTCTTTCTTTCTTTCTTCTTTCATTGTTCTTTTGTATGTTATCTATAGGTGGTTGTAATGGAAGTCAAAGGGTTGAAATCTTTAGCTCCCAGTAGAATAGTATATTGCACAATGGAAGTTGAAGGTGGTGAAAAATTACAAACTGATCAAGCAGAAGCTTCTAAACCAATGTAAGTGACTTCATTTAATTAATATACATTTTTTAATTAATATCATTCAGAATGAAATTCACATCTCCTCCAACTATCCATTTTTTAATTTAAATTTATTATTGATAAAACTGAAGTATTAAAAAGTAAAATTTAATTATCACATTTTTTGTTTGTTTTTTAAAATTTTAGGAAACTTTAAAGGTTTGCCATATAATCTTGTATAGATTTTTGGTTATAAGTATGTGTATAGTCATGTTTCACAACATTAGTCATTTCATATTGATAATATTATTGTATGTTTTAAGCTCATCACCTCCCCTCCCCCTGGTTCAAAATTATAATAAGACATTTTTACCTTCAATTATTGTGATCAATTAGGAAAAAAAATCAAACCTTTCAAGGTTTCACAATCCTTCACATTTTGAGATTTTACATTTTAAGATATTTAGGGTCTAAAAACACACTAGATAGTTTATTATTTATTATTTACTGATGTAATAAAATTATTGATTCAAATAATAATAATAATTTGTAGCATTATTCAATTGTCTGTTCAATAAAGATCAGTCAACTATGCATGAGAAAAAGGCTTATAAACATAGCTAAATAGCTATATTTCATAATATAAATTTCAGATCTTAAGGTTTTTGAAATTCAACCATTTGAAGGATCTTTTACCAAAAGAGACATTTTATTCATTGTGTTGATGTTTAATCTTTTTCATTCTTCTGTTTCATTTTAAGTTAAAATATTTTCTACAATGAATTTTGTTAACTCAGTTGGATTGGATCGTCTGCTTATTATTGTTTCAATTTTGTAATTAGTTTGATTTAATTACAGAATTAGTGTTTCTACCATCATGTTTTCATTTAGAATTGTTGTCAGATGTAACGGTACACCTCCTAAACACTATGCTGCAGTGTTGTATTTGCTTTAAATCTCTACTTGAAATTCAATTATGGTGGTGTCTGCTCCAGAAGATATAACTCAAGTTATGTTGATTAAAATCACATTTATTTCCTTTTTTGAGCTCTTTACAGCTTATACTTTCATTAAGAAACTTGCAATCGACTCACTAGTTTAATGTTTGACTTCATTTTTCTAATCTCAGATTCTCAAATAGTTATTAAATGTCTATTCCTCCACACTTTCTAAAATTATCTACTGCCAACAGGGTGGTTGAGATCTTGCAAAATTCATCTTCTTGAGATTGACATGTCTCTTTTGAAGATAATTCTGTTAATTATGCTCACCATGATTTGTCACCTCTTCATGAAAGGTTCTTCTTTCGATATGAAAAGCTTCCCTGTTGGGCTCTTAAGTTCTTTCTCTTTTATTTCTCTTTCATAACTGATTGAAGTTAAGACAGCCTCTATTTCTCACTTTCTCCCTTTCTCAAGCCCAGTAAATCAAGTTTTTGATATTGAAAAAAGTAGTTTTTTATGAAGAATTATAAATTCAGAACAAAAGAAGGTAAAAAACCTTGTGTACTTAATTTATTTTAATATATATAAACCAAGTTATTATTTATATGTACTTCATAACTTTAAACATATACTAGTTAGTTTAAGGTATTTATCTTCCATTCTAGGTGGGACACACAAGGTGATTTCACTACAACTCATCCACTTCCTGCAGTTAAGGTAAAATTATACACTGAAAATCCTGGAATGTTAGCATTGGAAGATAAAGAATTAGGAAAAGTCATACTTCATCCCACACCGTTGTCTTCAAAGGTTATTATTTTTTCAAATTTGATTATTACTCACCCATAAATATGTATAACTGTTAAATGAAATTTAAAGAATTACTGTTATTATTTTTGCATGTTTTTTGAAAAGTTCTTCCCTAGAAAGGAATAGTATCAACTATATGTAATTTATGTTAATTTGTTGTCTTCTTATTGCATATTTAGGATCTATTCACAATTTTTGTAGTGTTCAGTGCCTCAGCTTTCTGGGCTTCAATTATTCAATTAAGTATATCTAGAAGCCCAACTTTTTTATTGCTTCTATAGTGGGTACTGGTATCAGGCCATTGCTGGTCCTCACATGTACTTTATCTTTCCATTACGGATCTCTTAAATCATTTGCTATTGCTTGATACTTCTGAATTTCTAGTGCTCTAACTGAATTAGTGTTACTCTTTTTTGGTACATAATATTTCATCTTTTATTAGGATTATTATTTAGCTTCACATCTACACTATTTTAGTTTTTCATGTTATTTCTAGAAAAGTTATCATTTAATCCTTACTGCTATTACCTGACTTCTGAATTCTCTGAAAACGATTTTTTTGGAAATAGACTTCCTCTAATCACCACGTTGATTGATGAAAAATTACTTTTCATTTTATGCAATGTTTTTAACTTTGATTCTTCTAGTCGAGAACCCAGTTGCAGAGCAGTGTGTCTGTGGTTAAGGCTGCCCATTTTCTTATACAATGGAACCTTGCTTTGTTCCTTCTAAAAAAGCTCCTGGCCATGATCTTATCACAGCACAC
>NW_027107890.1:257020-257952 GCF_000696795.3 Halyomorpha halys | reverse complement strand
AAAA
Organism: Halyomorpha halys; assembly: GCF_000696795.3. Lineage (NCBI taxonomy): Eukaryota > Metazoa > Arthropoda > Insecta > Hemiptera > Pentatomidae > Halyomorpha > Halyomorpha halys. The sequence goes on along the minus strand of NW_027107890.1, from coordinate 257,948 downwards.
ATTGATATATTGTCGTATTTAACGATTTAAAAAAAAAAAAAAAAAAAAAAGGCTTCCTTAAACCAAAAACATACACTAGTATCTATGAGATTTATTACCAGGTTAGTGATATGGCTGAATGACAACTTTATTCAGTTTCTGCATCCATTTAATTTTCTTTGCATAAATGCATTGCATTTTCTTGGTCTGTGTTATCGACGTTCTGAGGATGGAGAATGTTTCTTCTTCAACCTACAACTCTTGTTGACCAAGTTGCTACCCAATATAGAAACTGTCACACTTCTATGTCGCTAGTTTTGGTCTGAGTATTATATTTCCTCAGAACACTATCCTATTCATTTTATCTAATGAGCATTCTCCTAGCTGCTTTCTTGGGGAAGGGCTCAATAAAGGACTGGCAGGCTTAACTGTAAGTTAGTTAAAATTTCAATTTCACTATATATACTGGCATACAGTTTTATTTCAGCTTACAATTACATTTTTGTTGTTTTTTCTCCTGTACTTACTTTTAAAAAAAAGTTTTATTTAGGTTCCTGAATGGCATAAGATGATTGTACCCAAAAACTGTGCAGATCAAGATTTAAGAATTAAGATAGCGTGTCGCATGGATAAACCTCTAAATATGAAACACTGTGGGTAAGTTTTATTACAAACAAGATTTATAAAATTTCATGAAATATCCCAACTAAATATATTTCATAATATGTGTCTATTATACTTTTGCAATATGCTGTTCACAAATGTTTGTTTACCTTTTTAGTGTATAAAATGCTTAAAAAGTTACAGGTAAACATATACATACTTTTAATTATGTATGATATAATTATAATTATTGAATGAGGAGAAGATGGTTGGGGGTGCGGTCAATGAAAAACACAAATAAGTTCGATTAACTTATTTTAATGTGCCAACGTTTTGGCTAGAGTTT
>NW_027107890.1:231080-255070 GCF_000696795.3 Halyomorpha halys | reverse complement strand
GTTAATCGAACTTATTTGTGTTTTTCATTGACCGCACCCCCAACCATCTTCTCCTCATTCATCATCCACGGTCAACTATCTCTCATAATTATAATTATTATTATTTCAAAAGTATAATTAAAAGTATTATATTAATTTTTACTTTTAATTAAAATTAAAATGACACTGCAGGTGCCATTTTAGTCAAGTAAAAGACCTACTGCAATCACCAAAAAGCAAAACTTCTAAGTTTAAAGAAAAAAATGAAATGAAAGTCTTATAAGTGAGTTGAAATATAGGAAAACAGTAGAACTTGGCATAATAAAAGGAAAGGTTCTTGATTACATTTTTGTTTTTTGTTTTACATCTTCTGTATTTACTTAACATTTTAAATTATTAAATTCAACCTAAAACCAATGTAGTGCCTTCATGGCATGGATGAAGCATGTAAAATATATATAAACGGTCCTTAAATTAGGTTAGAATATAAGGGAAGAGTGTGTGTGTATGCTATAAGTTTAACAACATACATTGTGTTGTTTTTAAAAACCTTGAGAGTTCATATTTTTTTATTATATTGTTTTATTTTTGTAATGCAGGAATTTGTATGCTATTGGAAAAGCTGTTTGGAAGAAGTGGAAAAAGAGATACTTTGTTCTCGTTCAAGTTTCACAATATACTTTTGCTATGTGTACCTATAAAGAAAAGAAATCAGAACCATCTGAAATGATGCAGCTTGATGGCTATACTGTTGATTATATTGAACCAGCTAGTGGTAATATTTGTTATTTAGCTATTAAACCTTAAATATATTTTTTCAGTAAAGAGTCCTATACATTTTTCACTAATAATGTGCAGAATCAGAGGTTGCCAAAATAGAAAGTGAATCTATAAGAATGTATTTGTTTATGTGCATACCTCTGCTTATAAGAGTCATTCTCCAAATCCGGTGCTATTTAGGTATACATTTTCTTAAAAATTAAAGTCAATTGATTCATTCTTTTAAATTTTTTTTGTCTTCAGGGAATGTTCCTCGATAATATTCTTAAGCAGGCTCACACTTAATAATATAGATTTCGTGGTATCGATTTTTAAAAAAGTCTTATTCTTGGGAGTAACATATTAAGGAGTAATAAAACAAAATATAACACTTAATTACTGTATTAATTGTAATTGAAAATATTTATTTAGTAGTTGTCCATCTTAACTTTTTGATCATAATCTATTTTCAACATAAAATGTAGTTTGAAACTTTAGCAAAAATGTGTCCTGCTTATATAAATAATAAATAAAATAAATAATTATATAAATACTTGAAGCAATCTCACTTTTTCACTATTACCACATTATGATAATATAAACCTATGTAGAACATAATATTCAAGGTCATATACAAATATTATTTTGAGCATCTTTTACAAACAAACATAGGAACTAATAGAAAGGAGCTAACAAGTTTATAGTACTATTTTTTTATTTGGAAATTAAGTTGAGCCTGAATCCAGCAAAAACCAAAGCCATCCTCAGGTTCAAAACCCTTCCTTAATATTCTTTACTATACCTAAACAACATAACCATCTAGTTTCAAAATACCATACAAAACCTAGGAGTCACCTTTGACCAGTTTGACCTAACAGGAAATAGCTATATTTCCCAAATAACCTGGAAATCCACATCAATCCTAAAACAGCTCCAAAGATTCCAAGATTCCTTTCCCTCAAGTACCTGCCAGTTTTTATTATCCTTCCTCATTCTCCCACAACTTTGTTACGGACATCTAGTTTGTGTGGGATTGTCTGGTGAACAAGATATGAGATTGAAAAGATCAATAAACTGGTTAGTATGAATCATTTTTTATATTCCCAATTGTTCTCATATCCCTCACTATTATTCTGAGCAAAGTTGGCTACATTCCAGTATCCGAAGACTATACCTTCTTTGCACGTTTATATTCCAAACCTGGAAAACAAAAAAAACTCCTATATTATCGACCTCCTCACCCTACTTTCATTTATACACCTGTTAAATACAAGATCCCAACCTACCCATTAGTACATCTTTTCCCATAGAATCACTTTCTATTAGATAGAATGATTAACAAAATCATTATATTCCTAATAGCTATGATTTTGAGTATTCAGTTAATATGACTTCATGGATTATGGTGTCATTTGCATAAGGAAGTGTGTTTGTGTGTGTGTATATATATATAACTTATGATTAGACTGAAAGAATTAACTTTAAATAAAAACGGATTCGAGCAGTGTAACGACACAAGGTTACTTAACAACTGAACTTTTACTATTGTATATATATGTATACAATATTGTATATGAACATATGGTATTGAGTTTGTTATCAAACTTAAATTCTAATAATACAGAGTTATAATTATTATTAAGAGGCTCTGTACAACTAACTTATATGTATATATATAAAAATACACATATAAATTATAAATACTGATATATAGATATATTTTTTTTTTCTCTGTCTCAAGTTCTTCTGTTGTTATTTTTTTCTAGCTAATCTCATGGTTGGAATGGGTATGTGGCTTATGATATACATACAGTACTTTAAATTTTCTTTTGATTTTGATATTTTACAATTTTAGGAAGTGTGTTTTATGTAAAAATAAAAAAATTAACAGCTCTAAATTATTCTTTATTACAAGAGAAATAAATGTTGTGTATAGTGACCTAATTTATTTTATTTTAATTATTTCAGTTTTTTGTTTTATAATATTTGTTTCATTATTAATATTATTTTATTATTGTTATTTATAATATTTCATTATTATTTATTACTGTTTAGATTGTTAAATTTATATGACTTCAATATACCTTAGTGTAGAGTAAAAATAAAAGTTAGTTTGACTGAGAGAATTGAATTTCCCCACATGAAAGGCCACATCTTCATTGGTTAACCTATATCTTATTTTGTTTCAAAGTTTCAGAACTAATTTTTGATCTGTGGGTTTGGCATAGTTGGTAGCATCACTACCTTTTAACCAAAGAAACACAGGGTCGATTCTCAGGCTCATTTAGGATTTTTAAAAAATTAGTTTAAGTCTAAAATAGGATTCAATCAGCCTTGTGAGAATCATTGAATAGAAACTTAATTTTAAAAAATAATGGATTGATGTAGATAGATGAAATGATGGTTCAGAAGAATTATGTATGGATGACCATATAAATATCTATAAACCAACTAGCATCATGGCAACAATCAATTTGGTAATACTGTATAAACTGAGCAGAACTAAAACTTTCCCCCAAAATAAAAGAAAAAAAATATTAGACTCTAATTAATGCTTCATATGTGTAAATCCTAGGGGGTGACGGTAGCAGTGTGGTAATGTGCCTGTCTGCCAACCCATAGATTGCGAGTTCGAGCCCAGCCCTATCCGGGATTTTTTCAAGCCTAAAATTATATAACACTCACTCACAATCTCCCACCGGGTATTTGGGAGGCCCATTAGCCAATGGGTGGCATTCACAAAAATAGGCGTGGGAGTGACGGACCCACCCTATGAAAACCACATCAGGAAACGCGCAATGTACTTAAGAAATACATCGTGCGAGACCTCCACGGTCTGTTGTGTCATTAAAAAAAAAAAATGTGAAAATCCCTAATAATTCATCTTGTTTCTTTGATATTCCCTTTTCTATCTTATATTATTACATTTTGTTGATCGAATCTTAAGAATTTTTGAAATAGTTTTCCAGTTCAGTCAGTAGATTGTATTTTAAAATACAATCTACTGGTATTTTATATTTGGATAATATCACTGGCAAAAATGGGAAGGACTTTGGAATGAATAGAAGATGAATATTAGGGGGTGGAAAGCCAGGATATTAAATGAAATATGGGTCATGAATGATAATTAATTTAAGAACCTCAGTCAACTCAATAGAGTGCTCCATAATAGGAAAGACTAATAAAGCCTACAAAACTATCAGAACTGAAGATGAAAGATATACTTAAAGAATTCAGGAATTTTACTCCAAAAGACTAAAATGAAGAAGAGATTGATACCTGAAGCTAACATGGGAAAAAAAATCATTTTGGAGAGTGACAGTCTAGGGCGGATGGAAAACAATAAGAATTGTTACCTATGAGGTGTGGCTAAAGTAAGGAGTTAGATAAATATGACTTTGTATTATATCTATTTTATTCTGTATTAAATGATGTTTATGTATATTATATGGAGCTTGTATTATAATGACCATTTTAAACCAGAAAGTATTATTTATATGAGGAGAAGATGATTAGGGTGCGGTCAGTGGAGAACACGAATAAATAACAACTTATTTGTGTTCTCCACTGATTGCACCCCTAATCATCTTCTCCTCATATATATAATCCATTGTCAGCTATCTACTCACCATTAAAAAGTGTTATCACTTTGTACTCTAAAACAATACCTTAACTAACAGTTGATTTTGTGCTGTAAAAATAAATTATATTTTCATACAAAACTGCTTTCTTTGTATTTTATTGTAAAAATTCATTTTTCACAAATAAATGTTATCAGTATTATTAGTTTTATATTATATCCCTCTATATTGATAAGAAATGGGTTAAACAAATCTTCATTTCCATTTTCACAGATTTGGAAGGGGGTAGATACTTCTTTAATGCTGTTAAGGAAGGTGATAATATTATATTGGCATGTGATGATGAAAATGAATGTCATCTTTGGGTTATGGCTATGTATAGGGCTACAGGACAGTCACATAAGCCAACACCTCTGGTCACATCGGCTGCTAAGAACTCAACCATTTATAAAATTCAAGGAGGTATATATTGGTGTATATATATATAAATAGATAACTTTTTTCTTGACTGTTAATAATATGATTATGAGGGATAGTTCACCATGGATGACGTACGTGGAGAAGATGGTTGGGGGTGCGGTCAAAGTGAAACTATGTTATTATTGGTTCACTATATATATTATTATTCACTACTATATATTATTATTAGTTCACTACATTATTATTGGTGTTTTCAAAAAAAAATTTTTTTTTTCTATTCATTTCTTTTGGTATACTTTACTTATATTTTTCCTCTTTATCAATTATTATTGTTACATATGTTTTCCTCCTCTCAATTTTCTTTTTCTTTCCATATTTCAATTTTTAAATTATTAATAACTAATATGTTCATACTTCTTTGCATTATATAACTTCATTTTTATTTCATTTCCTTAATTATGTTATTTTACCCACTTTTCAATTACCTATGTATACATTTTATTTCCCGCTTCTCTTATCACTTCATTTTATTAATTCTATTTTGTAAAAATATTCATTTTATGTTATTCTGTTTATACTTTCTTTTTTATTTTCTATACTTACTGTGGTTGTTATCTTGTTCTGTTCTTAGCCCTGAAGAAGGCTAGAAACTCTAGCTGAAACGTTTCAGTTTCTCTTTGACCGCACCCCCAACTATCTTCTCCTCGTACGTTAATAATATGTGTTTTTGTAGATATTGAGACAACTATATTAAGGTGACATTTTGCAACTTTGCATAGTAATGCCCTACAATAAAAAAAAAAAGTTTTTTAGAAAAAATAATATCTTCAACTAATTATTTAATAAGTATACTATTTACATTGTAGTTTTTTTAAAATAATTTGTTGAAAATATTATTTTTTCTAAAAACTGATTTTTTCATTGTAAGGCTATGCAAATAATATAGTTGCCAAATGTTACCTCAATATAGTTATTTTATTGAGTGGTCCTGAAGATCCACAAAAGTGTGTGATTTTTGTTTTTTTATAGTCCATGGAAATCTTCAAAAGACATGGCTAGGCCTGTACCTATCCTTGTATTTTACCCACTAAAACCACCTCCCTATACCTGTTCGTTCCTCTTCACAGGACCACCATAAGGCATTAATTCCTTCTTCTTAATTAATTAAGAAGGGTAATGGCTGAGTGCGCCTCATTGTTTTGTGCCCCCTCATCCCATGGTTTTCATGTTTTCCATTCTAGTCGCACCTTATAGCCCTCTCTTTCGCTCTCAACCTCTTAAGGACGACTGTGGTGAATCTCTTCACTACATCCCAATGCTGGTCTAAGTGCAGCATATGGTTCACTACATTTTCTGGTGTGACGCCTCCTCCACACAATCTTTCCAATTCGCTTCTTTCTTCTGCAAATTGTATGCAAGTCAAAAACAAGTGCTATGCTGTTTCTTAGATAAACAGACATACAGGGCATTCTGTGGCATTGTCCAATTTAAAGCAGGATTGGTAGGCTCTAAAGCATCCATGTTCAGTCAACAGTTGTGTTACATAAATATCCTACTCGCCATGCCATAAACCAACATCAGGTGTTAACCTGCAAGTCCATCTACCAGAATTTTCAGCTTCCCAACACTGTTGCCACTAATTGATGGTTATCTTCTACTCTTTTTCTTTCAAAACCCGAAAAAACCATCTTGTAATGCCTACTTCTTCTTCAACAAGAAGTTCAACAGGTGGCATTATGGCTATCACACACACCACCTCATAGTAAACAGTTTGAAAAGCACCTATCTGTCCTTAAGGAAGCTCTGCGATAAACAGAAACCATATTTCTCTTGTATGATTTGATAACCATCACTTCTTTCCAAAGTGGAGCTCCATATAATATGATTGAAGGGACAATTGTAGCAAGAAGCCTTCTGCTACTTTCCCTGGGACCTTTAACATTTGGCGTAAGGCATGACAATAAGGATGCTACTTTGGCAGATTTGGTGCTAATATACTCCGTGTAAACATTAAACCAGAGACATTCATCAATCATAACTCCTAGATATTTTAAATATGGCTGAAAATGAATCTCAAACCTACCTACTGTGATAGTGATGATCTCGGTTTGCTTCCTGTTTGTGATTAGGAGGGCCTTTATCTTGTGATCTGCAAGTTGTAGGCTTACCGAAGACAGCCAACCTCATTCCACAGCAACAGCCTGGTTGGCAATAAGAGTAACTTCTACCAAATACTTCAGGCGACAAGTTTGAGATTTTCAGTTTGACCAGAGCTATTTTGTGGGGCCTTCCCCACGTATCTTTATCAACCTCCTTACACAGTTTTTTCAGCAGTTTCATTTACTTTCTTTTATTGCTTTGACTAGGTTCCTTTTAGCATGTTTATAATCCTGTTTTCGAGCCTCATGAAGTAAGCGACCTCTCGCTCACTGGGCTAATTTTGTGTATGTGTGAGAGTGGATGCATTCGTGCGTGTGTGTTCATTATGTTTTTTCTAATTTATAAATACTATATTCATTTGTTAATTAAATAAAATGTAACATCATATGTGAATTACACTTAATTTTTCACCATAATATAAATTGACTGATTTTAAATTAGAAACATATACTTTTTTCAAAATATTTTACTCAATTTTTTAATGGGGTATAATTTCATACTATTCCTTAACATTAGAAATAAATACATAGAATTAAATAAACAAAAACAATATTGAACAAAATAAATAAAAGTTATGATATTTTATGTTTTAAATATTTCCTTAACATTAAGAATAAATACATACAATTAAAAGAAACAAGAAATGTTATGGAACAAAATAAATATAAGTTACGATAATTAATGTTTTAAATTTTCCTTACATATGCATTTAAGTTTTCCTCCAACTGTTTTATCAATAAACTTCTTACTTGATTTTTCGTATTTCATACTCCACATATTCACCCACTGGTAACCAATGTTTTACTGGTGATTTCAATAAAAGCTTCAGATTCTTGTAAATATTTTTAATCAATTATATATGACCCATTTTGATCTATTACATGTTGCCATCTTTCAGGTAATTTTTTAATTCTGTCCTCCCAGAACTTCTCAGATTTTTGCGCAATGAACTCCTCTATGTCCATTTTGCAGTCCTCGAGCGAATTAAAATGTTTTCCTTTTATTTATTGAGTTTTGAAGGGCCCGAAATAAGTGAAAATCTGTTGGGACAAGGTCTGGTGAATAAGGTGGGTGGGGGATCACGTTCCTGCCAAACTAATAATTTTTGCCGGATCTGTAAAGACACGTGAGGATGATCGTTATCGTGATGGAAAACTATGCCTTTGCGATTATGAGACACTTGCATGAGATATGATAAGTGTTTCTGTGATATCCCATGTCATAAAGTGAGGGTTGTTTGTGACCAATGCTTGAATTTGGTCATCATCAACAGTTGAAGGACGACCCTAGCGCTTTGCATCTTCCAAGTCAAAATTTCCAGTTCTGAACCGAGAAAACCATGTATAATAAATATTAATATGGTCTAGGAATACAGTTTTCAATTGATTTAAAAACTTGATTACCTAAATGATTTAATTGATGGAAAAGTTTGTCATCCCATTTCAGGGTTTAGAGAAAATATTGTTTTTAATTTTTAAAATAAGGTTGTGCTGATTAATAATTATTAAAACATCAATTTATTTTTATTCTTCATATAGTTTTATTTATAAAATTCAAAACATTTTCATTGATCATAACTTTCATTAAAAAAATTACAACAATAAAATAAAATTTTAAGACTGGCCATGGGAAATCCTCTCGCTTTCAATCTTTCCAAGATTGTCCATAATGATTTGCTCGATTCCATTATTGCCCTCTTTCCAGTTGACATAATCCTTATTAAAAAAATATGTAGATGAGCTCCTCATCCTAAATCCCTGATATTTTATCTGCTTTTAATTCTTACCACCCTCACTTTAACTTTACTGTAGAACATGAATATAATCACTCTCATCATTCCTCCTCACCATAAGACCCAGAAAACTTCATATCCTCTGACTGGTATCCTAAACCAACTTAGTTAGGCGGACTTTTAAACTACCACTCCCAACATCCTTACTATCAAAAAATTAATTTAGCTTAATTATTTTAATTATTAACTTAAAACCTTATTCCCCGTTGCCTTTCCTCTCTAATTCCCATTTCCATGAAACTAACATACAAGACAAAAACAGATATTCTTAACTACTAATAACTTTCCCTCCCATATCTTAATAAACTTATAAACAACTACAAAATTCGTCTCACTACTTCATTTAGTTCTTCACAGCCACACTTTGTCCCCTTATACGGTCATATACATTTTGTATATTTTACTTTTACCTATCTAAGTAATGTAGCTTGTGAACACATTCTTGACTTTCACCAGTAGCCCCTTCTTCTAGTTCAACATATTTTTTAAAATCTGAAATCAACCGGTCATATTCCACTACACTTGTGTTTGAGACCTGTCCTAGTTGGTATGTTCTTCATGTTTTATTTCTTTTTATACCCCTAATCCTTCCTCTACTGTTTTGTTATTCTTTCCTCTTTACCCATGTTATTAAGTTATGATGAGAAGATAGTTGACCATGGATAATATATATGAGGAGACTTATACTCTTATAGATAGACTTAGATCTTATAGAACTTTTACTTATACATTTAATTAATTATGTTATTTATATGTTTTCTTTCCTACTTGTTTTATAACTTTAATTTTAAATAAATTTAATTTTGAACATATATTTACCAACATATTTTACAGATTATCATATGTATTTTATGTTTCCTTTTCCTTAATTTTAATATTACTTATTCTCATATTGCCTATATCTTATAATACTTAGATTATACATTTTCTTTTAACACTATTTATGTATCTATTTTATTGGTTATTTTCTAATCATCCTGTAATTCCTTTTATTTATTATGGTTGTTATTTGGTTTTCGTTCTTTGGCCTGATGGCCGTCTAAAATTCTGACCGAAGTTTTGGCAATAATAAATAAGTTTTTACTTCTTTATGTTCTTCACTGACTGCACCCCCTAATCATCTTCTCATTCATATATATATCCACATTCAACTATCAACTCATCATGTTAAACAAAATTAAAATTTTTCATTTCAAATTTTCATTCACAAATACTAGTTCTAAAAATTAGCCGCTAAGATAAACACAAACAACCATTTTATTACTAAGGCAAAATTTTTCGGAGCGTGAACTCCTCCGTCAAGTAGTTGGAAGAAATCTATCAAAACTTGTTAAAATCAGTCAATTCAGAATTACTCTTAGTGTTGTTTTTTTCTGAGTTAAATAGATAAAAGTATTTATAATCCTCTTTAAAGTAGTAAAATATTGCTATGCCAAAGATAGCATAATGAATAACTTATAACTGGAAAATTATAATTTTGTTTCAAACTCATTTTCTGGTCTTATTTAAAAAAAAAAATTGTGTTACAGATGCTGACAGAGCTCGAAAGCATGGCATGGAAGAATTCATATCTGCTGATCCTTGTAAATTTGATCATGCCTCATTATTTAAAATGCTTCAGACTTTAGCTTTAGATTACAGGCTTAATGATCCTTACTGTTCCTTGGTAATTTATTATTTTATTTTATATTAGTAATATAAGTATTATATTAAAAGTAACAAAACTAAAAATCTACAGTTACCTACCTATCTATTAAAGCCTATTCGGAATATTGAGTATATCCAATAATTGATTTTCTACTGATGCTTTAATAATTACTATTTGAATTTGGGATTGTGGACATTTAGAACTAGCTATAAACTGAGGGTCCTTAACAGAACTAGCTAGAAGACAGATCAAAACAATCTGTACAAGATAAATCAAGCATTAATAAATTGCAATTGATTTTGGCAGTTTCATCTACAACTCTGCCAGAAGATACAACCTTACTAAACTCTATTCAGTCCACCATGCAGGAATATGTATTGCAACAGGAGCTTTTAGAATTAGTCCTTAATCAAGTCTTTTGATGAACCAGTATTACCAACATATCATACCTATATAAGTAATTGACCATTAACTATATCACCTAAATTATTTATACCATGCCTAGACAAGCCTTTTTAACATAATCTTGAATAACATAACATTGACAGCAAAATCTAGAAACATCTTGTCTCAGTAGGTTCATTTCCTCAGTGTAATGTTATTCCTCATCTACAGAACCATCAGTGTTCCCTTTCCATAAAAGTAATGCCCATGACTACCTGATTGACCATTTGCATAGGATTGGCATTCTCACTTAATTGCAGGCAATTAAATATGAATACAATATCTTAATAAAGATGCTACTAAAGCATTTTGATGTTGAAGTCATTTGCTACTTTTCATTCATCTTTTCTATGTTATTAATTACAATAAAAACCTTAATGTTATAATTTTATATGATCGATTCATAAGCTTACTGAACCTGAACTAATTAAATCTTCTTTCTTATGTTTGAACGTCATAGGGTTGGTTTAGCCCTGGTCAAGTCTTTGTTCTTGATGAATACTGTGCTCGTTATGGTGTTCGTGGCTGCTACCGACATCTATGTTATATGAATGATCTATTAGATCGTGCTGAAAAAAGCATCATGATTGATCCAACTTTGATCCACTACAGTTTTGCTTTTTGTGCTAGCCATGTTCATGGAAATAGGTATATTTAATTAATATCCATTATATAACATTTAAATAATAAAATTAACTTGTAAATTTACATTTTTTAAATATTTTAGACCAGACGGAGTTGGAACAGTTACCCATGAAGAAAAAGAGAAATTCCAGGAAATAAAGGAAAGATTAAGAATATTATTGGAGAACCAAATAACTAATTTTCGGTGAGTTTCTAGAAGCTAACTCAAATCTATTCTTAAGCAAATATACCCATTTTTCCTATAGGTATAATGTATAACATGAATGTCTTGTTAAAAAAAGTAAAGATGAAAAATAATCTTTATTCCCTGTTGGAGTGTTGTGATTGTCCTGTTGACATAGAAAGTTTATTAATAGAATGATTAGGTAGAATGAATCATTCAAGTTTTATCAGGCTTTATATGTTTTGAAAATAACATAATATGATAGTATAATATAAAGCAGTTATAAAATGTTTAAACTGGTAAATTATCAGATAGTGTATGTCAAAACAGTATAAATTAATACTAAGATTAATGAAATGATTAAAAAATTCATAATTAAAATAAAGCATTAATATAAAATAAAAACTAAACAATTGATAAACTGAAACAAATGTCTATGTTTAAATATATTGTTTGTGAAATATAATCTTGATGTTTTTTAATATGTCTGTGTGTACATATTCTTATGAATTTTCTCAACTATTAAAAAAAATAATATATAATATAACGGTTATATCAATCATGTAAGGCCCACCAGGCTGATCTGGTATAAAATAAAAAAATATTAATATTCAATACTTATTATGATTCTCTATATTATCAGGACTAGGATTTTCATCTAATTAAATAAAAATGCCAAATATATTCATTTTAAAACCAATATGTAAATGGAATTCAGTTTTTAATTTCAAGAACGGATCTGTTCATGATCAGGAAAAACAGATGGAAAATCATGTATTTTTTAATTTTTAGATGTAAAATTATCTCATATTAGGACTGAGTATCTACTTTCAAAAAGGTTCTAGTCTATTGACATTTTCACTCTCATCTCCTTTCCACTAATGATTTCAGCAATCACCCTCACAAATCTTTAGAGCCTGAATTTATTTTTAAGACATCTTGTAGTTTCTTTTGAATGCTGTTTTCTGTTTCGCCTTACCATTTTTGGAATTATTTAATTAATAAATTCTACAAATTTTGATAGAGGAGATCTGTTATTGAAGCTGTAGTATAGTAATACTTAAAGTGATTGAGTGTTGAGCGTGATGAAGGCAAAATTGCTGGAAATAGTAGCCAGATTGTTTTACAAAATCCGATTTCCTAACAATGTCTGTGTTTGAGAAGAAATTGCAACTGATTTACCATCTAGCATTGAAACAACATCCTTTATTTAGTTAAAGTTCTTAGGATAATACTCAGCACTCTCTGACTAACTTCCCTATCTCATGACTACTGGCTGAGGAAGTAGGATCAGTTCTGGGTAATGTTCCTGTAAAATTTCCACTCGTCTTAGAGCTTCAAAAGGGATAACAGATGAAATCAACAAATCTATCTCTGGAAATTTAGGTTGAACAGTTGAATACAGTGGAACACATGTGTAATACATGTGACACGAAGAATTTTTTTCATGATTGAGCATTGAGGATTTCACAAAAAAGTTTGGATTGTAAGGATTGGATACAAGAGGAATTCAAAGGTTTAGTGGAGCCCCAAAGCTCAACTCCATATGTCCAGATTGGCCTTATTACAGTCATGTAGATCAGTCTTTTGTAATGAATCGGAAGTTTAGACCATGTATCTTTTTAGAAAACTCGAATCCAAAATTTTTCATGATTGCAATACTTCTCCTTACTATACATTCCATAAGTTAAATTAATCTGTTTTACCCCATGAATGTGATCATTTTTGATTTTCTATTAAATACTTTTTTATAGATTTATTGCATCATGTAATATCTTGATTTATCCCTGGACAAAAGACTTTCATAAAGATATTGTATGAGACTCTAAGTTAATAACAATGTTATAAATAATAATACTAATACTATTAAATAGGTAACAAACTAATCAATTATAACACCATTTTGAAAACTTTTTGGAGAAAGAGGCAAACTTGAATTGTTAAATGGAAACAGCAAAATGTCCCACTAAGAAACATATTCGATTCTTCTAGACGAAAGTTTATTGTGTGATTTGTCTTTTAAATTATTTACTTTTTCTGGAAATTTTTCAAAAATTAATTTTTATTTTGAAGTTTAGTTTGTTTTGAAGTAGTTTAATTTGTCAAAAAAAAAAAAAAATTGTTTGACAGTAGTTTAGATAGATTGTAAAGTGCCATGTAATTCTCATGAAGTGAAATTTTAATGGAAGTGGTTATGAGAGATTCAAGAAATAAGAATATTATGTATGAATTTAATTGTATACCTAGCACTTAAGTATCTCTTTAATATTATTTGGAAAATGATTATAATTTATCTTTTCAGATACTGTTTTCCATTTGGAAGACCAGAGGGCGCATTGAAGGCAACACTTTCTTTATTGGAAAGAGTTAGTGTTAAATATTGCTATACAATTTTTGCACAAAATATTTTTTTTAATTACTTTTAATGTTCCTGTGGGCATTAAATTAATTTGACAATTAATTTGATGTTAATTGTTGATATAATTTTTGTTTTAATCATGCTTCTTAAAACATTTATATTTATTAGAAGATCGTTGATTGACTTTGTGTAATTAATAAAAGGAAGATAGTCTGAGTACGATAAAAAAAACTCAAATTGTAAAATTTACTGTTTGGGTTACTTTGTATTTGTTATTAATAGTAAAATTTATTGTTTAAATCATTTTGACCGCACTCAGACCATCTTCCTTTTATTTGTATTTTTTCTTTGTATGTACTGTTTAATTATTGTTAGAACATGTGTCAATATTATTTATTGTTTAATTTTCAGAATTTTGAAAAAAATGTATATACTTACTTTGCAACTCTAGGAATTCAAGAGAATACTTAGATATAAAAATTTCTCCCAATTTCATACTTTTCTGTTACCAGTTTGGAACCACTGCACATTTTTTTTGTATGGTACTAGCTGTGATATATACAATCTTTTATGAGAATTAAGTTAGTTCAGACATTAAGTTGGAATTTTTATAATAAACCAGGGATCATTAAAATTACTAGCTAGTGATGGTATACCATTGAAGCTCTTAAACTCTAAAAAAAGGAAAACATAATTTACTAGAAAATTTATGTTACAATATTATGATGGCAGTAAGATTAAATTAACTGAAATACACTAATTATAATTTATTATTAAATTAATAATAGATAAATATAGTCATTGTTTAATTTTCAGGAAGATTAAGAAAAAAAACCTTACCAACTACATAAAGTTTATTCAAATCATCAGCTTATGTTTTGGTTATACCTAGTCCATTTTCAAGTTCAATTTTTCTATAAATAAATTCTTCATATTGTAAATTATATAAAATTATGAACTTTATAAGCCTTTATAAGTGATTTACATTACTTGTAAGTAATATAAATTAGGTGTGAGTGGATTTAGCCACCGTGGTGGGCATTTTCATAGAAGATTGCAAGTAGTAACAATGGGCAGTAACAGTATGTTGTGGAATTACCAGTGAAAGTTTACTGTGAGTTAGTCATGGATCTTTTCTTGTAGCATTTTAGTGGAGATTAGATTCCGCACCATGTGTACAATAAAGTGATCTTTCCCACCACTTGGCAGTAAAGATCTCTTCACACAGGCAAGACATTTATAGGAAGAGTTTTGGCCTTGGCAAAATAGCCAATTTAAAGACAACATTTGAAACTTTCTGGAAGCTCAGAGCTTTGGAATTCCTACTTTTGTTGCTGGCTATGTACCATTCTTCCTGTATAATTTCTAATGCTTGGTATTGATTCAGCAGTTAACTTTAGGGAAAGACCACTCTGAATATCCTCCAAAATTGTGCTGGTGCTATTTGTTCTGATAGATCAGGTGAGCTCAGAGGCAACATGATGCTTGAGTGTTTTAGTCTAGTCACTATCATTTTGTTTGGCAGTCCTTCCACGTCCTCATCTACGTCTTGTATGTTAGCTTTTACGTTTACTCTATTTTGTTACACTTACCACCCTTACTACGTTTATTCTTTTTTGATGCCCTTACCACCCTTACTATCCTTACTATCTCAATTTCTGAGCGGTGTAAATTAGTCAATCTCTTGTCTTCTGGTGTGAAGGTATCATCAGCATCACAAGTATTACAACCCAGTATAGCTCTTCATGCTATCAAGATATCGCCTCCATTTCTCTCTGTTTTTTTCAAGGGTCTGCCACGCTCTTGTTCCTAGAAATTTTTGTGCTTGAGTTACCTCATCTGCTCTGTCGTGGCGGTCCTCTCTTTCTTTTTCCTTCCACTTACTCAAACAATAATTGGTCTTAATGTGTGAGTCACCATCCAATCTTGCATCATGTTCAGCCCTCCACAGTCTTGAGGGTCTTATATATTGTACAATATCCAGTTCCTAGTAGATTTGGTACAATTCTGCTAAGTGCCTCAGGTTATGTTGGTCGCCATCCTTTATAGAGCCAAACATTCTTCTTAAAATTTTTCTCTCAAACATCATTAAACTATCGGCATTCACACATGATAAGAGCCATGTCTCTGAGGCCTAAATTAGTCCTGGTCTAATTAATGTTTTACAGAGAGTTTTTTGTGTTTCTCGACAGCAGTGGCTTTTTAGTATTTTTGTCGGAACAAAATAACACCTATTTGTTGTGGTAATGTATCCATGTACTTTTGGGTTGGGCTTATTGTCTGCACGGGACTCTAGATGCATGAAAGTATTCTCACTTTCAAATGTGTAACCTCCAAATGTAACAGTGGGTGTTGGTGGCTGTAGAGGGTTACCAAGCATATATTTGGTCTTTGCCTGGTTGATTTGCAGACCCATTTTCAGTCCTGCTGCCCCTATTGCTAAAAAGACCCTTTCCAAGTCCCTCTGTGACATGGCGATGGTATCTGTACCATTTACATAGGCTAGAATCTGAACAGAATTGGTGAGAATCGTACTGTTTTTTTGCACACTAGAGTCCATTATCACCTTCTCTTGCTCTAGGTTGAATTGTTGCATGTCAGACGATTTTCTTGTCTCATGCCCCTTGTGGTCGTGAATGGCTCCAACAGGTCTTCCTGTATTCTAACTTGACACATCGATCCCATCATAAAACTAACAATTATAATAATAGTAATAGTATTTATTTATAATAGCATTATTTACATTTATATTTCCATCTACTTTTTCTTTATATACTTGTATATAGACCTTCCTTTTTAAAGGAGTAATAAAGTCTTTAACAGGGACTATCCGTACTTTGGTTCACTGAGAGTTCACTTATCTTCATCTTCCAGTATTTTCTGTCCTTGGCTTTTCGTGACCAGTGTTCCTTCTACCTTCTTTATCTCGTGTACCCATCTTCTTCTTTGTTTGCCTCTGTTCCTTTTCATATCCAAGGGGATCCACTCTGTAAGTTACTTAGCCCAGTTTTCGCCGTTTTTCCTCATTAGATGCCCAGTCCATTGCCATTTCATCTTCTTGACATGCCTGATTACATCTGTGATCCCAGTATATTTCCTTATTGCTAGACTACTGAGCTTTTTGCTTCTTCTTATGCCTATCATGTTCTTCTCCATTGCTTTTTGGCATGTTGATCTCATCATAAGTAACTCTGTAAAATGGATTAATTCAAGAGGGATATTCATTTCTTCCATTTCCTGGCACAATCCCTCTCTAATGACAGTGTCATAAGTGCTACTAAAATCTATAAAGAAGTGACGTGTGATGGTATATTCCCATGTTCTTTCAAGCAGGGTCCTCAAAGCAAAGATTTCGTCTGTGATTTATTTCCTTCTCATAAAACCACACTGGTAGATTCCTACCTCTCTTTTTGTATTATAAAGTAGCCATTGATATATGATATCAGATAGCATATTATATGCGCAGATCAGGAGAGTTACATCATGATAATGCAATTCCTTTGATCTCCCTTTTTATGGAGGAGAATGATATCTGTGTAACATTCCTTTGGATTATTCTTGGTTATCCAAATTTTGTGGAGAAGGTCATTGATAACTTTGAGTTATTCATTGCTCCCAGCCTTCAAAAGTACAGCATCTGATCCTGGGCTTGATCATTTTTTAGTTTTAGGACCGCATCATTAATTTCCTCTTCTTCTGGTGGTTTGATAAACTCCATATAAACAATACATCATTCTACTCCAGAATAGGAGTTTTATCTTGTATATTTAAATCCTCAAAAGCTTCTAGAACACTTCTAAAGTGGCTAACCCAACTGCCAAGGATGGCTTTGGCATATTCATTTTTTTATTCATAATCAAAGATCTGTCCTCTCCTTGGCTAGCAAGGTATGGTCATTGAATAAAAAGCGATCTCCTCATTGCAATAATAAACTGTCAAGTGTTGGTTTCTCATAGTGTTCTTCATCATAGATGATTATAGGTTTCAGTAATAATCCATCATTTGTACAATTTAGGTGGTCCTGTAAATTATACTTTTACCTCACTCATTGTAATGAAGGGATCTCTGTCAAAGTATTGATCATTATAAACTGTTGGCTGTAGTTTAACCTTTATCTTTATGATGCCAGTGATAGCTATCTACTTCAAAATAAATTGGTAGCCTGGTCCCATTTGTCTCTAGAGGCAAGGTTTTACAGAAGACAAGGCAGATTGACTATTGAGGCATTACTAGTTCTTTAGAAAATTTGTTTGTTGGAGTGAATTTGTTTAGAAACTTCTGGCTCCCCCATGCATTAGTCCATGTGTTAAACATTAATATGTGTGTACCTATTTCTACAACTACTTAACTCAGATTAATAAAGAGTTAACCCATCATGTTCATAAAATTGTTCGAAAGATAATATAATATTTAATGTGATCAAATATATTGTATTTGAATTTTTAATATTTAGAAATTAATTTATGAATCATTGGGTCTAATAAAATTGATGTGAATGTACTCCGATATTTTTCTTTTGTCAAATTCTATGGAATTATGCAAAAAATTTTATAAATATAAATGATCTATGAATGTGTGTCCATCCACCTACTGCAACCAAAAAAAAAAAAACCTTATAACTGCAATATTATTGAGGAATTTGCAAAAAAATCAAAAATTAGTTTAAAGTAATCTGAATGTTAAGTTGATAAAATATTATATAGGTACTGTATATTGATTGAATTCATTTTAAACACTTGTTAAATATACAGGTGCTTATGAAGGATGTTGTCACTCCAGTTCCTCCAGAAGAAGTTAGAGGAATGATTAAGAAGAGCCTTGAAACTGCAGCAATTGTTAATTATACCAGATTATCAGCAGAAGCGAAAATTGAAGGTAGTTTTCCTAATATTTCCAATTTTTATTATTTGTTATGCCCAACAAGGATGCTATTATAATTTTTAATATTTTGTCTCATTATTATTTTAGTTCTTTTTATTTGTATATTTTGCTTCATTCTTTAAGAATTAATAGAAAAAAAAAATAATATTTCTTGTATATGCAATTATACAGTCAAAAAGATGATCAGGTAAGGTTAAAAAATTCACCATATACTTATCAGAAATTAAGTTATGTATTATTAAAAATTATATCAATAACAAATGGATTTCCCATTTATGATTGAAAAGAACATATTTTAAGTCTTATAAAATAATTTTAAAAAGAGTACACTTGACTGAAAAATCTAGTACAGTGTGAGGATTAGACAACTTTCACTTACCACTCTACTTTGAGTTGAAATCATTGCTCGTTTCTAATTTGACAACGTTTTTATTGTTCACAATGGCAATACTTCCCCTTGCTATATTTATATTTATTTTTACGGTAAAAAGCTACTATTAATGTTTTGAGGTTTCCATGTTTATTTGAACTATAGTCAAAAAGTTGTGACTATTGTCATAACAGCAATCGAAACAGGAAAACATTTATTTTCTCTTTTGCTTAATTATCAAATTCTTCCATATTCTAATTTATCCTTTATTACTACTGACTATAAGAGATGGTTAATTATTTCAAATAAACAAAATTAAAGGTACTTTCAAGTTTTTTGAATATTTGGTATTCAAGTACAGTCAGACTGTTTCAATTAAGACAAAACTTAAATGATATTAAATATCACTTGACTGTACATTGTTATGATGAGTTTAATCCAAATCTTTAGAGCTTTTTTTGAAAAAATGGTAAAAAAATATCTAAAATTGGTATTATAAGTGGTATTTTAGATAAATCAATGTTAGAAAAAAAGTTACTATAGCATCCCAGGCTTATACCTGCTATGAAAATATAATTTCAGTTTTATACAACTTTGTTTCTGAGCTAGGTTGTTCACAAACAGACCAAACGTTTCGGCCAGAATTTCTAGCCTTCATTAGGGCTAAGAACAAAAAACAAAATAACAGCCATTGAATAAAAGGATGTATAGAATGGTTAGAAAATAACTAACATTATGGATACTTAAATAGTCAGACATGAATAGTTTAAGTGTTATAAGAAGATACAGGCTGTATGAGAAGAGTAATATTAACATTGATTAAGAAGAAAGAAAAATTAATTACTTATTAAAATCTAGTTAGTAAATATATATATATTGTATGTAATATTCAAAAATTATTTAAAATAAAATAAAAAGAATTTTAATAGTTTTAACTAATTTCAAATATAAAAGATAGCTTGGGTTCAAATTAAAAGCTTTAATATTTAACAGATAGGAGAATTTTATTTAAATTTTATAATATAATAGACTCTTTTCTCACGGTGGGTTTCCAGGCAATCAGAAACAGACGACACTTTACTACTAATAGCTCTTAAACTTAATTAATAGCTATTTTACAAATCCAATAAATTCCAGTTAGAAACAAAACTGACCAATTACACATCTTCCTATGATGATTGTTTATATCTTCTTGTCTATGATGCTATGTCCAACTGCTAACAATGGCTTCCACGCCTTCCCACTTCTAGCTGACTGACGTCCTCTCACCAGGCCAGATCAAGAGTACCCGTTTCCTATCTTCTATATTCAATGTTCACTGGTCGATCCCAAAATAATCGATATGCTAAGTCAATCCAAAAATAATCTTCTTTACTTCCTATGATTTACAATTTAAATAGTTTATTGATAATTGTTATTTTCTTCTATTTTTTCTTTGATTATTCTTTTTCTATTATTATTGTATAGAAACAACAAAAGTTGTAGATTGAACAACTACTTTGGAAGGACGTGCACCGCCATCTTCTTTGTTTTGAATAACGTATTAATTTTAGACAATGAAAACTGGTTAGCTTGCTTTTTGATTTAAATTAACAAATAAGCAATACTGAGACGACATACATAAAATAAAAACATATCTAAAATCATTTATATATAAATATCAACTATTGATTAAAAAAGAGGATATTACAATATATATGGTATAGTATATATAAAATGAAAATTATTTTTAAATAACACCAAACTGCTCACCCAAGCAGGTTAGTGTTTTACATTTTATTCTCTTCTTATCTTTCATTGTACCATTTTATATTTTAATTTTAAATTATTATTATTAAATTACAATATTCATATTTCTTTGTTTCTTTTATATTATATAACTTTATATTTTTATTTCCGTAACTCTATTATTTTACTTAAATATTTAATTACCTATATATACGTTTTACTTCCCACTCCTTTCATCACTTTATTTTTAATAATTTTCAGTTTGTATATATATTTATTAACTAGATTTTCACATATAATTAATAATTTTATTAATTGGTCTTTCCTCTTACTTAATTTTAATATTACTATTATCATACAGCCTTTATATTCTTATAACACTTAAATTATTCATGTCCGTTTATACTATTTATGCATCGATAGTATTAGTTATTTTTTAATCATTTTATATATCCTTTTATTCATTGGCTGTTATCTTGTTTTTTGTTCTTAGCCCTAATGAAGGTTAGAAATTCTGGGTGAAACTTTGGAACTAATAAATAAGTTTTTTTTGTGATTTGTTCTTCACTGACCGCACCCCCAACCAACGTCTCCTCATACACAGGTAATATGTTGAAAATCCTTCAACATCAACCTCAGGGAAGGGGAATCAAAGTTCATACCTTGTTCATCCCCAGCACTCTACCTTTTAAATTATGCGAGAACCACTTCTTATACAGAGAAAACATAAAAAATGCATCTAAGTATAAATAAATCATTTACTGACAGATTAGTCCCTTCCAGTTTTAAGGAGAAAATAGAATTTATATTTTTATTATTTGTTTCTTAGTTCCTGTACAATTCTAATATGGCTTAGTCATTGTTACATTGTAAAAATATTTTTATTTTTAAGAATACCAAACTTAAATACCATTTTATAACCAAGGTTTGGTTTGATTTCACTAGAAGAAACTTCTGCTGAAAATATTTTAGCTCCAAGTAAAAAACTCGATGACCTGATTCATTTAGCAGAACTCTGTGTTGATCTTCTTCAGCAAAATGAAGAGCATTATGCTGAGGTACGTTTAATTGTTTATTATTCATAACATTTTAGTATTTTATTTTTCAAATTTTATACAGGTGGGGTTTGGGACCTTTAAATATAATATTAAAACTATTTATTTATTAATTTTAATTTTCAATTTTGGTTGAAAGTAAAGCAATTTGTACTTTCCGATTAGGTGATAAATTTTAAATAATTATTTTACATGCCATTTATTTTTGGTTTTAAGGTGGGACATTTTGTTACACAAACATTTATTTTTGCTTTTGTTAAAATTCCTCATATGCCTTTTTTCAGTAGAGTTCTTTGTTTGTAGAGCTCACTTAATGATTGGCAGCAGCTAGAATGAACTAGAAAATAATAATGAAATCTGTTTTTTTATTATATTTTTGTAGGATATGTATTGTCAGAGTGTTTTTCACATTGTATGTTTTAAACCCTAAGTGTTGCATTTTGTACTGAGCAATTGAATTTTAAAAAAAAATTGTAATTATAAATAAGAATAAAGAATAACAGGTTATTTTTTACTCAAAATTATTAATAAGTTGACAATTGACTTGAATTTCAGAAAATCAATATTATTACATTCTTATATTTAAAAATTTTAATAAATATGCTTAAATATTAACCTTTGTATAATTTTTTATTAAATTTTGTTTTGTTTTAATTATTCAGTAGGATGAATAAATATAATGTGATATTTTCTTCTCAATATAATATAGGTTGGTAAAGGTGGGAAAGGAGAGCTTGTATTTTGAGTTGGTAACTTATTTCTATTTAAAGCAAAATTTCTTATGCATTTTATATGATAAATAACTCAATATTTATTCTCATTATATAAAATATATAAATTTTGTTTAATAGTTAGAATTCGCATATTTTTTTTAAACACTATATTGCCACTCTTTGTGATTGATTATATTTCCTATTGGTTAGATGATATGAAGTCAAAATATAAACTTATTGAGTATTTAAAAAAGGAAGATATTTTAAATACAGTCTTCCTTCTGAAAGGCCATGTTTAATGAATTCAATATTATTCATACTTATACATTGTTCATATCCACAGTTATTAATATCCTGCTATTGTCAGTTAATACCTGGAGTTTTAGTGGGGACTGCTTTCTATTATTTTCTAGAGTGAATTTATATCAAATTACATTTTCTTTTTAACTAGACTAGTTATATCTGATTATGTATGATTTTATCCCTCAATAAAATCATCATACTAATAACATATGAGGCCAATTTTTGTTTAAAATATGCTTATATTTTCTTCATTTGGACTTCAAAAAAGTGTTATTTTAAATATTATGTTTAATGTAGACTTCAGAAAATAAGGGCAGTGAAAAATATTCATTTTAATTTAAAATTAGGCCATTCAAATATAAATACATGTTATGTCTTTTTCTTAAACTATAAGCATTTTTTTAATTTTCAATGATGTAAAAATGTAATTATTGTATATAATAATATTTTATAATTTTTAAACCTTATTATTGGCATCATTAATTTTAAAAAATCTAAAGATTGCACTAAAATATATGCATGGGTTCTGTTTTATTGTTAGATAGGTGCACATTTAGCTGGCATATTTAGGGTTTGGGATTTTTATGTAACCATTGAAAACCTTCAATTTCTGTTTTAAATTCAAAATTTAATTTTAATATTTAAGACGCCTGTACCCTATCCTTGATTCCAACTACATAATCCCAGATCACCAGTTTAGTTTCCGAACATCCCCCTCCACTATCCAGCAATGCCATCGTGTGGTTGATGTTGCCTCGTCTTTACAGGAGTGCGGAATGTACTGCTCGGGAGTCTTTCTTGATGTAGAACAGGCTTTTGATTGAGTCTGGCACCTAGGATTGCTATACAAGATCCGTGAATTCCTACCCCCTACATACTTCCTCATTATCCGTTCTTATCTCTCCGACAGATTATTTCAAGTAACTTACAACGGCACTTATTCATCCCTATTCCGTCAGTCTGCTGGTGTACCTCAGGGTAGTATCCTTG
>NW_027107890.1:224984-230154 GCF_000696795.3 Halyomorpha halys | reverse complement strand
AACAATTTTTTATATAATTCAGACTGAATTATAGTTTTTGTTGTTCAGATATTTTTGTTTTATGTATCTTGTTTGTTTTTGTCATATATTAAAGTGAGTACTGTATAGATTCAGCAAGGTAACATTTAATTACAAAATTTTCATGTATTTAAAAAATGTAGCATTATGGTAGTTGGTTCACTTAATGAATTTAAAGTTTGCTTTTACAAGACAGAATAGTATAGCAAGGTACCATTCAACTACAAAATGTTCATCTATTTGAAAAATGTAGCATTATGGTAATTGGTTCACTTAATGAATCTAAAGTTTGTTTTTACAAGACAGAATAGTATTCTGTTCAGAATAGTCACTCATAACAAGCATTCACCAATGCAACTTCATGTTTTGAAATTTCTTTTAAGAAATTTCTTTCTAGAAACAGACAAACATCAATCAAATCTATTATTTAGCAGTTTCACATGTTCAAGAGTTGTGTAAGAGAGCTGTAATACAGCTCAAACAATTTTGAATGACATGATCATGTTAGAGTTGATTGAGTGGTGGGTCACTCTGACATATCAGGCAATGAAAAAGCCTATAAGTTGGCTAGGAAAGCATATGAGTGTATTACTTTCACTTCTGGAGCCCATTTGTGGAATTTGCCATATGAATGGAAAAAAAAAAAAATAATAAAGGTGGCTCATGGTAATAAAGAGAAATAGTATTGCATATACAAGAAAAAGTAAACATTCCTAACTGTTTTTGGAAGGGTCTTGTGTAAGCAAAAGCAAATCTCTGCTCAATGGACTGGGCAATGTTTAGTTTACTTGTCTTAGGTTGTGGCAACAAAAGGTTAAAAGTATTCTCTTGACAGACTAAATAAGAACACGTACAACCAAAGTTGACAGGATCCCTTATTCTATCATGTTGAGGAATGAAACATTGTATCTTTCATTTACTAGCATAATAGGCTCATAAATCTAAGGCATACTCTATTATCACCATGCAATGTGAATTAATAAATCTACTTAAATCTAGTTGAATTAAATCTACTAAAATTTATAATGCACAGAAGGTTTATCAGAGTTTTCAAGATTTGATTAACACTCCCATTTTTTTTTTTAGAGTTTCCAGAATTTAGAATTGGAACTTAGTAGGTCTTAGTTAATGAATGAAATTTCTTTTGGTTTTGAACTCAACTTTGTAATCTGGTCTGATTCTTTTCTAGCTCATTTACTCATTGATTTCCAATGGAATGGGATCTTTTTAATAAAGGGTTCTAATAGAGAATCTAATTTTAAATCCATTTTATATCAGTGATTTTCCCAATCCAATGTGTCCTGAATGCATGAGGCATCTAAAATTTCAGAGTACTTTTTATTATTTTTGGGAAAAAGGTTTGAAATGTTGAATAAATGTCAAGGACAAAATCATTTGAGAAATAAATTTCCTGTAAGAATTTGTTACCATTAAGATACTCATTCCTCTCCAAGGGCGATGGGTCTCCCCTCCAAAAAACTTTCTTGTCCTCCTCACTTAACCTATTAAAAATCGATCCTTCGTATGTATAACAGGTATATGTGTGTAAGTATTTTTTCCTTGTTCCCTGGTTTTGAAGTCACTCAGAATTAATTTTTTCACAAGAATAATGTTCTACTAAAAAATTCATAATATTTAAATATTATGAATTATAACTTGATGATAAAAATGAATAAACTTCAATATCTTAATTTAATATATTCAAATATTTGGCTACTTTTTTAATGAAACTTAAACCTTTACAATTGCTTTTAATGTTATTTGGATACTAAATGAATGTTAGCTAACAAATTAATGTTTTATTCAATAAAAAAAGAAACTTTTTTATATGACAACCAACGTTGATTCAACATACCCTAACGTTTTACTTTAAGGTTTTATGTTAACAATATCAATTGACAATAATAACTCTCTAAAAAAGCAATAAAATATTGAAAGTGAATCAATAATAACAACAAGAAATCATGGTTGGAGAAAACTTCCCTTTCCAAAAGGGTGGAAAGGGGATCAAAGGAGTATAGGAACTTGACTGACAACTGGTGCCATCCCTCAATCAGTATTTGCTGTTTCTAATTTATTCTGTCTTATCTTTTTTCTTCCCCATCTCGCTTTTCGGCCACATGGGGGGGGGGGTTTCGGCATCAGTGGGATATTATGTGTGGAATATACGTGCTCCACTGCTGCCAATAATACACAATTTTATATTATTTTGCTAGCTTTTAGGATTTCTTTAATATTAACAAACAAGGGGTTAACCAACCCTGGTGCAAACCTAAATGCTGGGGCTGCACATTGTCCTTTGCAACCGTCTGTCATGACCTGTCTGGTGTTAGCCATTGGAATTCAAGTTTATAAATCCTGTAAGTCAGGATCTCTCAAACTTTTCCATCCGTGTTCCCCTGCTATAGTTTTCATAATGCTAAGTACCCTTTGTAAAACATAAATTGCAGATACTTTTAAAACAATCAAAATATATTTTTTGTTTCTTTTTTTAGTTTATTGAAAGAAACTAAAATTTAACAATAATAAACCAAAAAGGAAATTCAATCATAATAAAATGAATATACATAGTTATACGAAAATTGTTACAATATAGAAATAGTTTATTTATGTAACAATTTTCGTATAACTATGCATAATAAAATGAATATACATAAAGTTTTTATTATAAATTTTATTATTTTCTGGTTGTTGATTGTTACTATAATTTATTTTAGAATTTATAGACTTCAAGCTGCAATCTATAATATTGAGTGTTAAGGTGGCTACACATACTCAAGCATGCTTAAATGTTTGCACCTACTTTTAGAGGAAACAATCTGGGGATTTCCAAAAATGTATTATTGTTAGAATGAACATTAGACAAAAGTTAAGTTCTACTTTGAAGCCTCCACAGTGTTTTCATCAAAGGTAGTTAGCTACAAACACTCAAACATGCTTGAGTTTAGAAATAAAAATTATATTTTGAAAAATGATCAAAAAATTCCACAAAGCTTAAAACACACACTTATTTGCTGTTTCAGTTCAATATTTAGGTACTGGAGGTTTTTTTTATTGAGACTACTGTCTATAGATTGGAGGAATGTGTAAAATCAGAGTGTCTAGGAGCACCATGGCTAAGCATACTCACAAAATTACACATTCACACAATATTAATTAGTGACAAAGTTTTTTTTTATTATCTATTCATGTAAAAAAAAAGTAAACCGCTTGTTACTCAGTCTAAACCCGGTGCAGTATGTGCCTCATCAAACTCTTCCCGCTTCCCTGGAGGTATGGGTACCACACTGAGTGATCTCTACTCGTTATATTTTCCGCTACATTTTGCAATAGGTATAGAACCACTATGTATTCTTTACTAGAATAATTTTGTTAAAGTGTATTTATATTGGTTTGTTTTAAAGCCTTTATGTTATTTCATCTAAGTTTTCTTTGAGTTTAGTGTGTCAATAGTAAGTTTACTATTAGTAAAAAAAAATTAAAAACTGCCAATCCATTCCCAATACAAAAAAAAATTAAAATCTGTACCACTACAACCCATGAAGGGTCAGGGGTTCAGTACTTTGTAAAGAAGTACTGTTACTCGACCAACGGTTGTGCAAGGAGGTGATTTGATCAGAATCATACTCGAAATACAAACAAACGTTACTTGTATTTTCATGTGAATTAAGTAATTATTGGTTACAAATAATTTATAGAACTGTATGTTAGTTTTAAATTAAAATGATTTATTGTTAAAAATACATTGATAACCTGTGATTCTTTCTTTGCTCAGTACAGTTTGATATGTGTGTTCCTAATGAATTGCTGTTTGATGTTGTATATATATTTGTTGTATTGTCTATCTTTCTTCTTTCCTTCTCTTTCTTTATCTTCTTTTTCATGATGTTGGCTGCTCCCTCAGGCTTACAGATCGGTGAGTGTTGTAATATGCATTTAAATTTTTATTCCAAACGTTTTTGATTTTCATAATTATTATTATATCAAGTTGTTTTTATTAATATTTGTTATTTATAGATTTATTTTTTTAGTTTATATATTTACAATTGAAAAAAATTTTATCTTATGGAAGATAAACAGATCTTTTTACTACTTTAATTCAGTTTTAATTTTGTCCATTATCCCTTAACTATTTTTAGTCCCTGATTTTTTTCTTCCGGATTTATTAATTTGTTATGATTCTTTTAAGCCATGATTATAGGCGTTTTGGTCTGTTAATTGGTTTTGATTTTATTTTAATCTAAGTATAACTTATTCTAAATTGTTTACTCTGTGTGCAGTTGTAAGATTGAAACATATATATCTACAGTTAATAATTGATTTTACTGTCTAATTATTTTATGATCCAGTAATGGTTTATTGAAATATATCTAGAGATTCTGCTGTTGGTCAAACATAGCTTTAGTGGTTAAGCATAATTTAGCTTCACTAATTTTTTTTTCTTTTTTATTAAACATGATTTCTGTAAAAGTATTTTCAAATATTCTTGGTTATTTTCAGAATATTTAAAATAAATATTCCTTTTTTTGTTATTATGAATGAGTTTAAAATATCCATTTTTTTGTATTCTGATGGGTCCACATTTTCTCCCCTTTGGTCCTATTTATAAACAATTATTGGATATGAGAATCAATCAAAAATTATTATAATTATATTTCATATTTAGTACAGTTAATTTTGTTGAAGTTTTATAAACATTTTTTAATGAAAAGTTCTTTGCTAAATAAAGTATTCTGGCAAAAAGTGGTGTTTTGGTTTTTTTTGTTACTAAAAGAATTATTCAACTACCTCAATTTTACCTTAAATTTGTAATTAATGAATTAGACATTTAAGATTTATCTAATTTGTTAAATGCAAAGCTAGTTGAAACAAATTCGGAACTCATATAAATTAAAAGTATGATGAATTATACAACTGCATACATTAAAATTTTTTAGAAATGTACTTTAGGATTCTGGTCCTAATAAATTTTTCACTGTTTATCTACACCTATTTTTCGAATATAAATTATTTTTGAACTTGTATAAACCTAAGTTATATTTTTTTCTTCACATTTAAATCAGGATAAAGTGAGTAATATGTTTTTTTTTCTGCATGAAATGAATTATCTACTTATTAGTGTTTATTTTATTTTTATTTTTGCATGCTTATA
>NW_027107890.1:219963-224934 GCF_000696795.3 Halyomorpha halys | reverse complement strand
TATATATGTGTGTGTGTGTGTAAATACATTATATTTATATATTTATACATGGTTTGTTTTTATATACTGGAGCATTTTTGATATCTTTTATTGCATGTCTTTTTTTTTTTTTTGAGTTATGTAAATAATATGGATGTTTTGGTTTTTAATCTAAATTGTGTTGATTAGAACACTATATGCACAACTCATTATCCCTAATTTTTATTTTATTTTTTTAAATAGTTACTTTATTTATCTATGTTTTGGTTGGATAACACTTGATAAGAAATAATTGATTAGTCAAAATATGTTACCTATAATATTTAAAGGCCCCAGTTGTTTCCTTATGTAGTTTTTTAATTTTATAAAGAAATTTTTATTTTACAAACACAAACCTTTTACATTTAAGCTATAACTGATATAGATATAATAGCTAACCCCTTTACCCCTAACAGTGTATAAGTTGTTTTTTAAATGATTTTACTAACCATAAATTAATCAAAATTCAGTGTTTTATTTCCAATATCCTATTATTATTTACTTATTTCAAATTACTCACATTAAATCATTTATTTATATCAATATGATACTTATAGCAAAATGATTTTTCTAGTGACTAAGAAATGAATCTTTCATTTTGATATTTCCACATTAAATTTAAGCATGTGGTTCCATAAAACTTTTGCTTAAAAAAGCTCAAATTCTAGAAAGTTTGACCTAATATGTTGGAAGTCTGCTTGAGCACACAGTTTTGTTCACTATGCAGTTTAGAGACAAAATTATTTTCTTATTATTAGTTGAGTATTTTTATTAGAATATTTTTGAGCTTTGTAATTTAAGAATTTATTAGCCTTTATTTTTCAGCAAGAAAATAAATAGATTATGTAGATAAATATTTGTAATAATTGTTTAATTGAAATAATATTTTCAAACATTTTGGTTCCTGATTAAAATAAACAGTTCAAATTTTTGTTTTCTCTACAATTTTAAATTACTAGGTTCTCAGTGTAATTTCATTAACCTATGAATTTCATTTGTAAGGCTCTTTTGCATTGTATAGTTCTTTGAATATAACTTATTCTTCTGGTCTTCCTTTATTTCATTTGGAAAAAATCTCTAAAGTATTGTTTAATTTGTGTTAATTTAGATTTAGGAGGGGTGGGGGTTTAGTCTCACATTATTGCCTAGGGCACTAAGTATGAATTATCTTATAGTTGGTACAATAATGCATAGTAGTGAATAAGACATTACAAGTTATCTCATATTGACTATCATCATGTTAAACTGAAACTGTATTAAAAATTATTTAAATTATTTTTTTCTATTTTATTTTTCTAAATTCAACAATAATTATTTTAAATAAATCAAAAATGATAATTAATGCAGGTGTCATTTGTTAAGTTAATGATTGTTCTGAATCTGTATATTAGTGCCAGGATCTAAAATTATTTATGAAATAGTCATTCTTCCTCTTATAGTATTAATTTTCAGTGAATTACTTCAATATATATAGTTTATGAAACTTTTTCATTTTTTTTTTTTTGTAAATTATTTTAAGTTTCTGAATCTTATTGTATTGATTTGATTGACTATGTGAACTTATAGCAGATCATATAAAACATAAGCAATTAAACTTTAATTGATATTCTCCATAAAAATTAAATATTAGATGATTTCCAATATACATTAATAAGTTTATTGAAAGTACTTAGCTGCATTGATATTTTAGATTGCCCTTGGCTTTTTTTTTCAATATTCACTGTTCATATCATATATAATGATACCAAAATTTAAGGAATGAAATGAGTTCTTTTAATGTATTATTTTTTATTTATTAGGTGATATAAGGTGAAGGCAGATAAATAAATTAATTTAAGATGGGCTGTTAATTATAGTATGGTACAATTGTTTTCACAAATCATTTGTAGTGAAATGTTATCAGCCCATCTAAACTTAATTTATTTTATTAGTTTAAGTGTCTTAAATTTTCTAGTTCCCTTGTATTATTACAGCGCTTCCTTTTATTTGGAATTTATCTTATCTCACTATAGTTTGTAATCACAGAATAGAATTATTTCTATAGTTAACTTCTTTCAGCTTAAAGAAATATAATAACTCATAATATAAATATAGGGTGTTTCAAGAGTAAATGTCAGTGACTGAGAGAGGGATAGTGAACATAAAATGTAGTTCAGTGCCACTAACCTATCCTTCCTATCCCAATTTGTAGTCGAGATATGATTTTTTAAAGGGATTTCCAATAAAACCATGTTTTATAGCTTGATAATCCAAAGTTCTGTGCTTTAACCGAATGTTTCTTAATATGTGTCACCATTTTCAAAATAAATGTTCTTAAGATAGTATCCAATTTGTAGAAAAATATTACTTTACCAGGAAATCATAACAGCCAAAGCAAAGTAAACTAGTAAAAATGAATAATTTTCAGTAATACTTTGTATAATCTCACACTATGAATTTCCAAGGTAAAAAGTTGAGAATTTCAAAAAAGTTGTTTCATTTTATCAGCTTTCCAAAGACCTGTCCAATTTTTTGAAGCTAGTTCAATTTTGAAGAGTATTGAGGTTGAGAGATTATAAAACATGAGATAACTACTACAATATCTTCTTCATGTGGCACTACAGTCCAAGGTGAACTTTGACATCCTGAATAGTTCCCACCCACTCCCTCTTTCCATAATCTTTCTTCTCTAGTGAGTCACTTCAATTTTCTTCAGCCATCTTTTCCTAGGATATCCTGCCTTCCTCTTCTCTGAGAATTCTCTTGTGATCTTTGCCATTTGTTCTTTGGATGTCTTTTTTACATGTTTAGGTCAGCTAATTCTTCTGAACTTAAAATAAATAAATAAAGTTCACAAAATATTTATGGGCATTAAATTCATCCTGTTCTAGGTTATTTCTTATGCACCAGTTGTTTCGTTCACTGATTGGAGCAAAAACAAAATCAGTTTCTCTTATTTTTTTTTTGTACTGGTTTTGCTATCCACAGAAAAGTCTATGCAAGAGATACTACTGTACCTTAGTATTATTAGGTAACTATTAGAATAACCTAGGTTCTAGTGTATCTAATAGTTTTTAACCTCCCAACCTCAACACTCTTAAAATTAAACTTGCTTAGCAAATATTGATATACCATTGGAAAGCTTATGAAATATAGTTACTTTTTTCAAATTCTCAAGGTCATATCTTGAAAATTTATTATGTGAGATTCTACCGAATATTCCTGAAAATTATTCATTTTTACTTGTTTACTTTGCTTAGGCTATTGTTTTCTGGCTGGTAACCTAATAAAGCGAAATTTTCTTACAAATTAGATGCTATCTTCTATAATTCTGTTATCTTGTAAGAAATTCATCATTGACTTTGAAAATGGTGATAACAGTTGAGAAATTTGGATTATTATGGGGAAAAAAAACTTGGTTTTATTGATTAATGAAGTGAGATAAGGAGGTGAGGTTGGTGACACTGAATGGCATTTTTGGCAAATTACCCCTCCCTCAATTCTAACATGTACTTCTGAAACATCCGGTATATTTTTATTCCCAATTTCTGGACTTATTATTTTCTCTTTTGGCATAAGGTGAACAGGATACTGTTATAAAAATGTTTGAAACAATGAGAGTGATAGACAGACACTATTTCCGCCATCATCTCTTGTGTTTAGATAAATTGATCAGAAATAGATCAATCAGCCACACTAAAGTTTTATTTTTCGAAAGAAATGATTAATATTGTCATCAATTTTTGCCTCATTTTCTTTCTTTTGTTATTTGTTTAAGACTTGATACAGAAATAGTATTAAATAAGCGACTCTATTTCAATTTAAAATCTGCACAATGCTATCAAGTTTTAAAGATTGGTGTGATTACAGCTAAGTTAATTTATCTGTTATGACTTTATCCCCAGTGAGGCCTTACTATTTTTTTTTTTTTTGGAATGAAAGTTAAATTTAGCTATTGTGTGTTTATTATACCATGAGTTTATATAAGATATGATTTTTAAAAAAAACAAAACAGAAGCTGTTGGTAAATAATAAAGCTATATATTTATAAAATATATGAATATATACAATTGACTCTTTTGTAAATTCATGTTATATATGGAGTTTAAATGTCATCAGTTATATTTAAAGTATTTTTGTTCACGAATGACATTTTTATCAATGTCCTTTGGTTTATAATCAAACTGTTGTTTGATAGTTATCTAATGCGTGCTCAGAATAAATTTTGAAACATTCAAATTAAGGTTTTGTTCAGTTACTAAAACCACAATCCCTACTAATCCTATACATTTCTCGTAGTTCTACAGACATTGTTTTATTTTCATTTTATTCTTCTTGCTTTTGAAATGTTGTACAAGTACAAAATATAGAATAATAATATATTCTAATTGGAAGTTTTCTTCACTTTAGCATTTAAAAAAAAATGTTTAATTTTCATTTTATTCGTATTACTTTCCTTAGTTCATTTAATTCTTGTTTGCGTCAGTATTATTTTATTAAAATAACAAATAACATAACACCAGGGTCATAAAATAACAACAAGTGAAAATCAGGGAATTATATGAAAAAGCATTGAAAAGCATCAAAATTATAAGCTAAGAATACAAATTTGGTTTCACGATTAAGAATCATCCTTTGTCTCAATAATATAAATACAATATATCAAGCGTATTACAGTTTTCTAAATTATTCGATTAGGTTTTTAACTATCACTTCCTATTCAACTATAAAATGACTTGCTTAAAACAACACAAAACTTAAATTTTGTGTTGATAATATGTTTTTGATAATAATCCATGTGATGTTTTTTTTGTTATTATTGAGGCTGTTAATTTTAGACAGTTCTAAGTCATGGATAATATTAGCAAATACTATATTATAATCTTCTTTATTTGTACATCTTGATGAATCACAATAATGTTAGTATAGTTTTATAACTACAAGCTATAATCATTATTTACAGCCACAATTATA
>NW_027107890.1:216197-219913 GCF_000696795.3 Halyomorpha halys | reverse complement strand
TATTTCTAATTATTTTTCTTTTGATCTTGTGGATAAAAAGTTCTGAAAAAATAAAACTAAATTTCTGGTCATAATATGTTTCTTTAAATTATCTATAAGAAGAGAGAACTTGCTTCTGTTCCAGTAAAATCCGAGGGTTGATAATTAAATCAAATATTTTTAATTGTTTATTTATCAGTGTTATTTTATTAAGACATGTTGAAAAAACTAATGGTTCTTCAAGTTTATGTAAATCAAGGTCTTATTAAGTTGAATTATATCGTTTTTGTTTAATTTTTTAAATTGACAAAAAAATAATGATTTTTCATAAAAATATGTTTACACACACACAGGTGGGATTCATAATTGTTTCTTTGATATAATGAAAATAAGTACTTGTTTGTTATCAAAAATGGGATAGTATTTTTTTTTTCTTTTTACAACCATGTTTAATTAGTAAAACTATAACTATGTAGTCAGTTGAAAAATGTCTTAACTATTCTTTGAATCGAATCCTGATTTTTTATTTAAATTACTTCATATTTCTTTAGCTAAATTATTTTGAAATTTCTAAATTTAAAAGAATTGTAAATTGAATACCTCTTAAAGATTTTCAGACTTTCCTTTCTTTCTGAGTTTTCTTTATTTAAATAGAGATTTGTTTTTAATCATGGATACTTTCATTTTTATAAAAAAAAAAAGTATAAGATATAAGTAATACAATCTCTTATTTTTGAAGAGATTGTTATTTCTAGCATAAAAAAGTTGAACGTTTCAATTAATATCTATTTTTTTAATAATAAGAAACTCATATATATATGTTCTAGATAACACAAATTTTCTTTATAATGTTTTTGAATTTGATGATTTTATTCTTTATCTGCTTGTTATTATGAAATAGTTTTATTTAAATGAAAGATTTAATTTGAAAGTCTAATATTACTGAAAAATCAACATATATATATGTATATACTACTTTTGTATAACTTTCTTTTTTACCACAGTCTCATAAACCGATCATATAGATTTATTAGAAATGGATTTCTTTACAACAGAGGCATACTATCATTACTTTAAAAAATGAATTAATGTGTACAAAAAACCTAATTCTACACCATACTTCTTGGCAAATCACTTGTTAGGTCACGCATGCACCATTTTTTGAGACTTTGTTATTTGGACTCTTAAAATGTTTATTTCTACACTACTTTCCCTTACTATATATTCAAACATGGGTAATTGAAAGTGAAAATAAAAAACTTGTATGCTTGTCTGTCTGGAATTGAACCATGGTTCAAATGATTTTTTTTTTTTCCAAAAGAGGTGTAAAATCATTTCCTGGCCTATGGTTCAGCAATCCTGAAATATTCTGTTTATACATCTCATTAAACCTGCTTTGAGTAAATTATATTTTTTAACTCAATATGAATTGTTCCTAATAATCTATAATTACCACCCTTTTAGATTTTTGCTTATATATCTGTCTCAATTATTCTCAAATAAATGAAATTTACTGTTTAAAATAAAAAGTATTGATTAACTGATAATATAAGAGTTAAGTCGATTTTCAATAGATTATTAAGCTTATTAGATAATATATTAATAAGTTTTAAGATGTAGCAAATTGGTAATGGCAGCGATAGGCTGAAACATTGTTAAAAGAAGATGAAAAAGTATATATAAGTAGAAATCTGAAAGGATGGTAATGATTGATTAATTATATTGAGTAGTAAAATAGGTCCTTCTGAGAAAGTTTTTAAGTAAAAAGAATAAAAGATATTTTTTTTAAATTAAAAGTTTTTATAAAATTATAACTGTTTTTTTTTTCTGCAGCAGCAGTGAATTAGTTTGTTAATTTGAATTGTGAAACATTAATAAGTACTCTATGACGTATATTTTGCTTATTTTATGAATAAATGCCTCTTAATCCTGTTTCTGGAGGATATGGGTGGTACTATTACTTTGTTCAATGTTCAAATCTCCTAATTACCTTAAGAATTGATATATGATAAGCGATCAATAGTTTGAATCTCTATCTAATTGGTATTGGTGGCAAGAAACGCTTGTTTGAATATGATAAATAAACATTAAGTAAATGTTAATAGAGATACAAGGAAACCAACCAAGATTGAGAAAATATTAAATTTACAGTTTAGTTTTAATGATTTTTTAGTTAAACTTTTATTTCTTGTTATTGTATTCTATAAAAAAAATCTAGTCCAAAAATTGGTAACAATGTTATTAACAAAACAATACATTAGTAAATGGGAAACCTTTTTTGTAAAATTTACAGAAATTGGGCAATACCATTTTTTTTCTTCCAAGTACTATTCATTTCAACCAAAATAGAATGGAATGAATTATTTTGTTTTTTTATTGTTTGGTTACTAAAAAGAGGGTTAGTTGATAAAATAGATGCTTATGCAGTAAGAGTTATTTTTTATCTTAAATATTTAAAAAGCCAAATAAGGATGTAAAATTGCCAACTTATAATATTCGTTGATGATTGCATGCTTTATCACTGTTGCAGGATTCCTGGTTAAATGTAATAATAATTTTGTCATAAAGAATACTTTTATGCATCTCAAGATTAAGAAGGTTACACATACACACATACCCTTGGGTCCAAAATAGCTGGTGTTCATATACCTATTATTTTCTCCCCTAATACATTTTCCTTTTTTATTTTCTGTGCCATGAACTTATTATTAATTTTAAAAACAAACAAAATTATTTATTAGAAAAACATATTTTAAATTTAAGAAGGTAAAAGGTTTATTCAATTTTGAAATGACAAATTTTTTTATGCACCAAGTGTTACCTCTAGTTACTACTCGCTCTGCTTGTAGTCTCCCTGCAAAGACTTTTATGAGATAAGCTGTCTTAATATTGTTCCACTGTTCTGATTACTTCTCTAGTTCAACCTATTGATCTTTAGTGGGATTGAGGCTAGAGATCCTAACTGTGAATACTGACCTTGTTAAGGTACTTAACACGTTGACTGCTGACTGCGAGATAATTCGTAGTTAGTGATCATGCATAGAACGCCTACTGCAAGCTATCTCCAAATAAAAATACGAGATAACTTGTAGCCATCGCCCTAGGCAAGAATGCAAACTTGCTGGTTGGCAGTAAACTTGTTAAAGTCACTTATTTATGGTAATTAAAGTCTATTACTGGATTCGATAGTTGTGGCTGCCCATTTAAGACTTAGTATCAAATATATTTATATGTTTTCATTAGAAAATTTACATATGCAATTAATCAAACACAAATACATTGCATTATGAATCAGATACATTTGATTATAAGAATTTTTTATAGCAAATATTTTTAAAAATATGTATTAATAGAAAAGTTTATGTGTTTACTAAATTATGGAATATGTGATTTTAATTTAAATGAAATGCATTATCTCAATATACTTCAAATTAATTAATGAAGATTCTTTTGAAAAAATGATTCCTAAAAGAATAGTTTAGGAACATAAGCTAAATATCTTATGGACCACTTCTTGTGCACTACATCATTTACTTTGGGTGAAGTTATTCACCTATATGAACCATATGTATTGTCAATCAAAAATATTTATTTTTTTCTTAAAATCAAATAAATGTTTTTTGTTCCTTAGCTAATTTATTTATTGTTAACTTAAATACAGTTATTATTATAATAAATAATGGTTACACTTGTATAGATATAATGAGTAGGGAAGAAATTATTATCAAAATATAAAT
>NW_027107890.1:198004-216147 GCF_000696795.3 Halyomorpha halys | reverse complement strand
TATTTCTAATTATTTTTCTTTTGATCTTGTGGATAAAAAGTTCTGAAAAAATAAAACTAAATTTCTGGTCATAATATGTTTCTTTAAATTATCTATAAGAAGAGAGAACTTGCTTCTGTTCCAGTAAAATCCGAGGGTTGATAATTAAATCAAATATTTTTAATTGTTTATTTATCAGTGTTATTTTATTAAGACATGTTGAAAAAACTAATGGTTCTTCAAGTTTATGTAAATCAAGGTCTTATTAAGTTGAATTATATCGTTTTTGTTTAATTTTTTAAATTGACAAAAAAATAATGATTTTTCATAAAAATATGTTTACACACACACAGGTGGGATTCATAATTGTTTCTTTGATATAATGAAAATAAGTACTTGTTTGTTATCAAAAATGGGATAGTATTTTTTTTTTCTTTTTACAACCATGTTTAATTAGTAAAACTATAACTATGTAGTCAGTTGAAAAATGTCTTAACTATTCTTTGAATCGAATCCTGATTTTTTATTTAAATTACTTCATATTTCTTTAGCTAAATTATTTTGAAATTTCTAAATTTAAAAGAATTGTAAATTGAATACCTCTTAAAGATTTTCAGACTTTCCTTTCTTTCTGAGTTTTCTTTATTTAAATAGAGATTTGTTTTTAATCATGGATACTTTCATTTTTATAAAAAAAAAAAGTATAAGATATAAGTAATACAATCTCTTATTTTTGAAGAGATTGTTATTTCTAGCATAAAAAAGTTGAACGTTTCAATTAATATCTATTTTTTTAATAATAAGAAACTCATATATATATGTTCTAGATAACACAAATTTTCTTTATAATGTTTTTGAATTTGATGATTTTATTCTTTATCTGCTTGTTATTATGAAATAGTTTTATTTAAATGAAAGATTTAATTTGAAAGTCTAATATTACTGAAAAATCAACAATGTAAAGTTTGTCAGGTAAGTTTGAAACTTTTTTTTTATTTCATTAGGTAACATATTTAATTTTAATTGAAACGTTCAACATCTTTATGTTGTAGATTTGAGCTCATTTCAAAAAAAGTCTTCTTCAGACATCAGGAACAGATTTTTAGGAAAGGTACGCAATCTGTGTAATCTCCATTATCTTCTAGCTTCGTCTCAGAGTAAGTTCTTTTATTATTTGCTACCATTTATTTTAGAATACTATTGAGATAATGCATTTCAATTAAATTACATTCCTACTTTCATAAAAAAATTCTGGCTAAAAATATATGTTTTTATATATTCTAAACTAGTTTATTTTTTGTTTACATTGTTTAATGTATAACATGTTAATAATTGAATACAAACAATTATTATAATAAAATATTATTTCACCTCATTTTGTTATGTATACCTAATTACTCTATAACTGTGATTTAGTCATTTTATTTTAAAAGTAAAATAACATGGTCCAAGTATTAAAAACATGAATATATAACCCCCTTCCACTTACATATATAACCCTTCACACTCACAAAAGTAAGGCTTGATTAATTTATTTGTACCCAACATTGTAACTGAGGCAAATTGGATGGTCGCTAAGATCATTAACATTTTAGACATAGTACCTGTACCTCATTAATTTAATTTAGTTTTTAAAAATTATTTATAGTAATGCTGGTTATTTTTTGGCTTCAATATATTATTATTATTTGGCTCTTTCTAAATTTAAGGAATGTCTAGCAAATAATAAATAAATAGGTATTGTGAAACATTTTAATTTAAATTAATTGAATGAATTTAAAACTGAAACAATCTGTGAGATTAAAAAAATAACACATCTAGTTTGATTTATGAATTTTAACTTTTAAGTGTTTAAAAATTTATTTCTTGAATATATACTTTAATTTATTCACCCTATATTTTTCTTGAATTTCATTTTGAGGTAGATGGCATTCATCTTCATGGCTTCTCTGTTGGCATCAGTTTGAGTGAAAATAATTACTATTATTTAGAACATTTGTAAATATTTATGCAGTCTCACCATTGCAGTGACAGTTATAATTTTTACCTATATTAAATCGTTTAAAATATTTTTCCTGTCTATATTCTGTCCAGAATGGTGGGTGTCCGTTTACCACAGAGTAGTGTAGTAATGAGTCATAATATAAAGCTCCATAATTGCTCATTTGCTGTTGTTTTAGTATTTTTTTACCTTAAAATAAAACTTTGAAATCATTCCCTATTAGAAAGGACTAATATATATATTTTTGTTGAATATCTATTTATTCCTGATAGCTGCTTCAATTTCCTCAGTAACGTATAATTGGCTATTTTTCAATTCTTCAGAATTATGATATGTCTTAATGCATTGCAATCTATTTCTAAAGATTAGTTTAGATTGATGGACCCCAACCTTGGGTCTGCGGACTATACGTGGCTTCAGGAGTGGACCTCAGGAGGGTCTCAGCAGCACATATAAAAAATTTGTTCAGTAAATAAGGATTTTCAAAGCTGTGTCTTGCTGAGATGTGGACTATTTAATGATTGAATACAAGGTTATAACAAAGACTGATTATGTTAATCCTGTATCTGTTTTTGTTGCTGGGTGATTTTACTTTATCCAACATGACAGGACACATGTCAGACAAATATTCTTTAGCGTATTTAGTGTGAAGTATGTACATGTATTTTTTCCGACACTCTGTGTTGGGCTATGCAAAACCACATTTACTGATTGAACTGTTGTATAATTTTTTTCCCCTGAATTTTAAGTTTTAATTGAAAAGTTTTGATACATAAATGCACTTTTAGGCATTCTATTTTTCTTGAAATTTTCTGGGGATGACACACCATTTACATGAAGGTATTCTATATCTCTAGACACCCTCCTGAGAGATTTTCTCTCCAAGTCGGAGGGTGGGGGTGGTCCAATTTTAGGCTTAGTGGTCAGCAGACTTCTACTGGTATGGAACTACTGGAATAAATGGTCAACAATATTTTTAGCTGTGATATTATCATTATTATGTTTAGAAATGATCCTTAGATTCACTTTCTTTGTTCCTTTTTCTCTTAAATTGTTTTCTTTTGATGATTGTTCTAGAATTACTTTTCTTTCCTCATTTCAATTTATCTACTTGAATATAGACTTCTTTATAATCAATTACCTATTAATCCCAATCCTCAGATTTTTTGGTAATATTACATTTTGAAAATCTTTATTAATATTAAAAAAAATTCTCAGTCTTTACACTTCTTCTTTCTTCAGGTATGAGATTAGTATTGTAAATATACTGATGTGTTTCATTATTAGCTGTTAATAACTTCTTAAGGTCCTCTGTCAGGATCCTAAATTTAACAACTTCAAGTGAAACACTGATCAAAACTGAGCAAGCTGCCATCCTCCTGGATTTTAGTGATATTTCACAATATCAGACGTCTCTCTGACTCTTGGATTAATACATGTTGATAATTATGCATGCTTGCACACATTAGTTAAAATATTGAATATTATTCATCAGACTAGTTTTGTTTTTATTATAATTAATTTTATTTCCTAATTACAATGTTAAGTGAGAAGAGATTCAATTAGGACTAAACTATGATTTTTATACTTAAGTTCCTTTGTAACCTTTTAATTATTCCAAAAAGCATTCTGTGAATGGAAAATTTATTTTTTATTCAACTGGAGAGATAGTTATTATTTCATTTCACCTTTAAGGTTATAACCAGTCATTGTTAAATAACATAATGTATAAATAGTATGAAATTTTGTTTTAGTATTGAAATGTTTCAACTTTTGTATTCTTGGACTTAAATTTTTCGTTGAGGCTATCTCATACTCTCAGACCCTTAACATCCAAATTTGCATATGGCACCTATTGATGTTCTCTCTTCCTCATCCAACCTATGGGTAGTCAATCTATTCTTATGACTTGGTTTTATTATCAAAAATATTGATAAACACATTCTGACAGGTTCAGTTCATTGCTGTTCTTTCGTCCATAATTAGCCTCTATCATTTATTTATTGTACTATTTTTAAAACTTTGCCTTTCGTTCCCATTTGTTTAACTG
The DNA here is from genome assembly GCF_000696795.3 of Halyomorpha halys. Lineage (NCBI taxonomy): Eukaryota > Metazoa > Arthropoda > Insecta > Hemiptera > Pentatomidae > Halyomorpha > Halyomorpha halys. The sequence goes on along the minus strand of NW_027107890.1, from coordinate 212,116 downwards.
TAATATGTAATTTAACTGTAATGATTCTGAGTATTTACATAAAATGTGTTTGTATTATTTAAATGTCTTGATTTCACTGGATGTTATTTTAAAGATAAAAATTTTCCTTTATCTGGCTGGCATTGCTATGGTACCAAATAAAATCAAAATGTTTTATAATAGAAATTAATAGGATGAAATAACTTTTTATGGTAAGCAAAGGAAAAAGATTTGCTTTGTTGAGAACAAATAATTTTTAAAAACAGCTAATATTACTTCATAGTAGTTTTATTCCTAAATTAAGAAGAGAATATAAAATCTGTCTTAAAAAAAAGAAATATTGAAATTATAAAAAAAAACATAACAGTAATTTTCTTATTTATTATGTGAAAAATTGGAAGATAGTTGTAGTATGACATGAAAAATAGTTTTTAAAATATGTATAATAGTACAACTTAATTTGCAATTAGTTTGCTTTTATTGGGAAAAATGGAGGAAAAATCAACATTCATAATTTAAAAACCGATCGCGAATGGTAATATTTGTTTTAATTGTTTATCAAAGAAAATACATGCTAACAGAGTTTTAAAGACAACCCAAAATGGTACATTTGAAAGGTAGAAATGCAGTTATGGCATCCACTTAAAGAAAAGCTGTTGCCTTGGGAAAGTGATTCCTAAACTTTTAGAATTATAGTACCTAATCATTTAACACAGAAAATTAATTTTTACTTGATAGTTATCATGGATTTGGCCATACACTTCAGAAAATAAGGATTTTCAATTATTAGCAAGTTAGCCAATAATTTTTGGATTTATTTTGTTTATTTTCATTAATTATTATAACTTTCAAAATGACTGGTCAGAAAGTAAAAGAAAAACTAACACATTAATTTGTTTAATATATCATATTCGTTTAATCAAAATTAAATTGATAGAATATATATAATAATTATTCATTATTTCATTTGGGTTAAACTAAATCCATTCCCATTTAATCAGACTAAAATTGTTGTTCACATCACTAATTAATGTTTTATAATTACTACAATAAGAATCTAAGTATCTTTACACTTTAAAGATTTAGGATTCAGGTAGATTTACTGTGTAACTCAGGGTTTGGGAATCACTGTCTTGAAAATTGAGTATTTAGATTACAAATAGAAGGTATTAGAGATTATCTGGTTCTTTTTTCTTTTCTTTATTATTTTCCAAATGAACAATAATATTATGGTATGTTATTATAGTGGCTTTGATGTATGAGGGTAGAAACACATTTTGATTCTATTGTGTTATGGTGGCTGATAAATTGCTTTTTAGAATTGTAGGCAAAGAAACCATTGTAAGTAAAGAACATTGTACTTTTTCAAGTACTAAACTTATGGTGGTTTCAAAAAGATATACTGAGACCTAAGGCAACATTGATAAGTTTTCTCATAATTTTCAACATTTAACTTTCAAATCAATTTAATTTTGAGCTGTCTTTAATCTTAAATATAAAGTTGTTAATTTAATATAATTGGATTAATGAAATTACACAACACTTGAAAGAACAATTGAAGAAATGTTGGAGTGGATATCAAAAAAGTTATATGAGGTAAGAGCTTTAAAAAGCATGATTTGTTATTTATTTATTTTTTTTTTATTTCTATCCCACTATTCTGGGATCATAGCAAATAAATCTCATACTTTTTTAGTTGAAAGTTCCATAATGCTTTTGGCACTGATAACTATCAAATCAGTTTGTTAATTATTTTTATTTTCTGATTATAATCATTTCTTATACTGTAATAAATATTTTCTTGTTATTACTTTTATTTTATTTTTTTCATCATTATAAAGTTTTCACTATATTAGAAAAGAAATAGCTAAAATTATTCATATTCCTTTTCAGACTGTATTCAAGCATTGGCTGACTAAAAGCAGACATTACTGAAAATATTTTTTTAAAACGCCTTAGTTTTCAATACCTAATACAGTACAAGTCATTTTTTATTGTATAAGTGCTTTCATTTAGATAAACTTAGAATATTTCTAATTATTAAGAAATGTGGTCTAGACATGTGTTTTTATATACCAGATGCAACAATATAACTATAATAAAGAAAAATATACTTGAAAAAATATGATTTTATTAACATTATTACAAATAAGTGTTAATAATTAAAATAATAAAGAAACATTTGGATTAAAAAAAAACGAGTATTAGTTAACTGTAATTTTGCAGATATATAATCAAAATTCATATGATAAATATTAAATATATATATATAAAAAAAGGAAATGTTCTTAAATTTAGTTTTAAAAAATGAAAAACATTCAAAAAAAGTAGTGCTTACAAAAACAAAATTTGTCACAATACTTATTAAATGTAGAATGAAGTAAATCTGTGCCTGTTTCCAGCTGGGGAATAAAAATCTGAATGATAAAATCTGTGGTCTCTTGGATACTGAGTGTACCTAATTCTATTTTCTCTTTCTTTTAGAGCCATTATTGGCATAGAGAGGCTTCAATCCATCTCTAATAGTCTTCCTGTTCCCTGCTCAGTTGCTTTATTTCCGTGAAGGTTTTGGCTCTATTATCCATAATCATCTAGATATAATTCTGACAGGAGATTCTTGGGCAACCACATGGTTTTTAAACTGTAGGTCTAGCTTCCATTGTCATTCTGGGTTCCCTCTCTTCTTCCATTCGACAAACATGTCTGAACCAGTTTAACTTTCTGTTTTCCATGATAGTCCTCTATCTCTAGTTGCTCCCTTATCATTTTGTCTCTGACGCAGTCTCACCTTGTTTTACCTGCTGTTCTGCTTAACAACTTCATCGCAGCACCAGTGATTTGGCTGACATGCATGTCAAGCATTACCTAGTATCTCTGTGGTATGTAAGGATCAGCGGGTATATACCCTTGTAGATATGCATCTTTACATCTACAATTATGGAGTATAATTATGCTATTATTGATCTAATAATATATCTGGTTCTCTTTTGAAATTCCTATTAGAAGTGTTAAATAACTCCTGAAGCTATGGTAGAAAAACATTGAGGCTGGAAGTGAAGCATTGTGTCTGAGAGTAAAAGCTATGGGATGGTCTATAGCTGGAGAACTGTTGCTTTCTTGTTGGGCGATGGGCGTACACCCTGGCTTAATTCCTAGACTCATAATACCATCAGACTTCTTTGATAAGACCCTGAAGCCCATTATACTTGTAATATGTACATATATATACATAATTGTTTCTATTCAGACAAAAACAAAACAAAATTAAGCTTTTTTAAGTAAATCTAAATTTTTATCCTATAGCATGGGAAGACAAAATAATTTATTATGAAACACAATGAAATAATATCGGCTTACCATATAATATAGAATAACATTCCCATAAAAGTAACTGATACTTATAAATATATAATTACTGGTTGTTGGTCATTACATTTTCATAGTATAACTTTAGTTTTGAATATCGTGTCTCTTATCAGTAATTTTTTTTATTTCCTTTGGTTTAAGTATATTTTATTATCAGATTTTGTTCATAATCTTCAAAATTATTTGTTTGTAATTATTTATATTTCTTCATTAATTATCGATTTCAAATTATAACTTTGAATTAGGCAATTATCCAGAAATTGTGAGCAGGAGGTGCCAAAAAAAAAAATGTAATAGGCTCTCTATATTTGATTTAAACTCTTGCTTTGTACCTTAAATAAAATAAATACAGGTATCCTACTGTTTAATGTGAAATCTAAACCATGATTAACAATGTCTGTCAAGAAAAAACTACCAATAAAATTTAGGAAGTTGTCCAATGACTGATATTTAAACTTGAACATTTTAGATTTTAATTTTACAATAGGAAAAAAGAATTAAAAATAGATTCACTTTATAATTTCAGCTATGATATATTACAGCAACTTTTGTTTAGGATAGAAAATATAGAGGATATAATATAAAATTATAACAATATTCAATTTTTTTCTTTAGGGAGCACTTACCTCCTCTATGGAACTGCCAATGTTTCAAGCTCTTTAAATTTTATATTAATTTATTCTTCCACATTTGTCATTAAATTAAGGCATTTTCATACATACCAAGTAATCAAAAATGGTGTTTACTTTAAAAACTATTTTTTATTTAAATAAATGGAATGAGTTTTTGTACTCATTATATTTGTTTATAATACTGATTTTAAATGTCACAACTATTTTAAATTATAATATTTTATTGATAAACTTATTTTTTATTTATCCATGATTTGCAACAGGCCTTTGCATGGTTTAGTGATCTTCTAGTGGAACATGCTGAAATATTCTGGTCCTTGTTTGCTGTAGACATGGATCAAGTTCTTTCTGAACAACCTCCTGACACTTGGGATTCATTCCCCTTATTTCAGATTATGAATGACTACTTAAGGACTGATGGTAATGAAATAGTTATTTATCTTAAGAAAAAAGGAAAAGAAAGAATTTTCTATTTGGATTTTTGTTCCTAGATAATTTGAAGAATGGTAGATTTCACCAACATTTACGTGACACATTTGCTCCATTAGTAGTGAGATATGTAGATTTAATGGAATCATCAATAGCACAATCAATCCATAAAGGCTTTGAGAAAGAACGTTGGGAAATCAAAGGGTAAGTTTTCTATTAATAAAATATTGTATTTAAAAAAAATTTATAAAAGATTTTCAAATTCCCTTTTAAGCACAATATTGGTTTATACATTAATAAATATAAGTGCATATATTTATTTTCTGTATTTAAAATAGTACTGATGGATCATATGATAAACAAAAGAAAAACATAGGTTAGACATTACATAAGGAAAATGTAAAAACTAAAGGGAAACTCATTGTAGCAGAATATATTATATATATAATGAATATTCTACCTATTTTAAAAATTATGTTAATTTTATTTAAAATGATTATATTGTCAAAAATTACACTTTCCATCTTCCATGTTTAAGGATAATATTTAATAGGAATAAATGTGTCTATTCTTACCATATTTTCTGAATAAATAAAAATTGCAAATAATAATTCTGGAGTTTTCTATAAAAAGTCTATAAATATATCCACTTCTGAAAAATAAAGATTTTTTTTTAACAAATTAAAATTTTACCCAACAACTTATTCAGTCTATTTCAACATTTAATCCAATTTTCTCCTGTCAAATAGGTGTTACAAATCAACATTTTCAATAAAAATTCAACTTATGTACATGAGATGCTCACATAATCATTTTTAAATAATTTTCCAAAAGTGGATATATTGACTTTTGATATAAAACTCCTCAATTAGGTGATATAAATAAAATAAAATTAAATAAATCATCATAAATATAACCATGTTTATGTATGACAGTGAAGAGGTACAAACACCAGCCAAGTAAATTAAAATACATTAAAACGACAGTGAGATCATGGTCTATATCCTGCCACTGCAGCCAAAGGGAATGTCTCTCTGAACCACTTAGAAATAGGCAACACTCGCCCTACACTCTCACACTTCATTAAAATAACAGCCATCAACATCAAGCCACAATAGTTGCTCCATTCTATTGGTTAAATGCATTTTTGAGGAATGCAATTTATTTATTACAAATATAAATAAGTAAATTATGATGGACCTGAAATATATGTAAAGCTCTTAATGACAGTGAAGCTTCAACCAGATTAGTGTTTACATTTTTTTCGTTTTAATTTTGGCCGAATTTCTTCCAAACTTTTACAATTAAGATTTGTCTTATTGCTTAAGACACTTATTGATGCAAATGGTTTGCCATTATCTTATCATAATTATGACCTGAAGGTTTTAAATCATTAAATAAAAAAAGTTAAACAAACAACTTATGTATTATATATACACATCCTGGATAACTCTGAATCAAACTCGCTCGTCTCTCCAGTTTTGCTGTATAAAGCTAGACTGTAGGAGATCCCTCCACTTCTCTTTCTCTTATTCATGGATACTCCAATTTGAAATGGCAAAACAAGCCATTGAACTTCAAATCAATTTGAAATTCTTTTCAACATTGCCAATGAAGCTATGGAGACTCAGGAATTCTGGTGGGGGTCCTATTTTTAATCACTTAGTTATCAATAATGAAGCTTGCAAATGATCTCGACAGTATGGCAAGATGAGATAGAACACTTCAAAAGAAACCTTTCTTTTCCTCAAAGATTTAAAAGAAGGCTTGACCTGGTTATGAAAGAAAATTAAATTGAGTTGACCATCATTCCAGAAGAGTTGACTAGAAAGGCCTAATTGATCATGAAATTAAGCTAATTTTATGCATGTCAGAAATGATGATAACCCAGAAGTCTTAAGAATTTCAAATTCAAGTGAGGGTTCAGCTTTGTTTAATTTAATTAATTTTCTCTATTATCTCTCTGGAGTTGTCAAAAGAAGAATGAATACAACAAATTGTTCTTACTCAAAGTTGTTTAAGTATATGAGAAGCAAGATTATCTCTGGGACAACAAAAAAAAAGTGATTATAAAATTTTATTCATACAGTACTTACTTATAACAGTACATTAGTTCATGACAAAGCTTATGAGAGGGTTTCCTCATCGCATGCTGCAATACATGTCAAAACCAAATGGAGGGTGCCCAGATCTAATAAAGGCTCAGTTACATTTATCACTTTTGATGTTTATCTTAGAAGAATCATCTAAAGTGATAAGTGTAGATTGATTTTCAACTAAAGATTATTTTTTCAACTAAATTTTACATCAAAGATTAACAATGAAAGAAGTTGATACTTTGGATGACAAAGTCTTGTATCAGTTCCAGGAACCAATTATTCATCCAGATTGAAGGTGCAGCGAAAAATATAAAGAACTCTCTCTAATCCTGCTAGTCTAGTACAAAATCCTTTTGTAGTATATCCTTGGCTTTTCTTCAATTTTGATATTCCTATGTTGAACTTCTTTTAATTTATTATCAAGAAACAATTGATATTTAATTATTTTCCCGTGATTTCACTCAACCAACGCCTTTAAGCACAGCCACTTGAGTTTGTGTTGGTCAGTTTACAAGTCAGTGTACTTAAATTAAACTAATGCCCACACCTGTAATTCTTCTATTCTTTCTCATAGAAAACATTTCTCAGAGCGCAGTTCACACATGAATGGTGTGAAATCTGAACATATTATGTAAGGATGATTCACTTTGGATGTGTGATGCAGTTACACTACCAGGAAAGTGATACGGTTTAACCCCAGCATAATGCATTGTTGAGCTATTTATGTACTTATGTAATGGAATCAAATTGGTAAATTTATATAAATGTAATCATATTTGTAATTGAAGTATTAAAGGTTTTATATAAAATTTAGCATTATTTCTTCTTCTTTCTCATCCTCCTTAAGTGCCTTTCAGCATGAAGGAGCTTCTAATTACTTCCGAGGCTAATATGATTTCTATCATAGCATTATTTCAAGGAAGAAAAATACCTAAATAAAGAAATAAAAATCATATAGTGTTATGATTTTGTTTCCATTATATGTTTATATAAAATTAAAAAAAATGAAATCGAATTAAAATTATATTGTGGCTGAGCCTTACAGAACAAGATAAAAACAAATGGTGATTAATTATGACCTTAACCGCTTCATTATTATTCCATTGCAGATGTTATCATCTCTGATGTTATATGAGTATGGAGAAGGTATGAAAGGGAGCTAATCCAATAATTGTTTCAACAGTTATTAGTAAAATGTGAACAATGAATGATTTTTATTGTTGCAGCAATGGTTGTGCTACTTCTGAAGATCTATTTTGGAAATTAGATGCTTTGCAATCGTTTATTCAAGATTTACATTGGCCTGATGCTGAATTTAGACAACATTTAGAGCAAAGGTTAAAGCTTATGGCATGCGACATGATAGAATCATGCATTCAAAGGTATTTATAACAGCAATATTATTTTTTTTTCCCTCAAAACTTTTAAGTGTTTATTTCACATAGTATGAAAATATTAAAAAGTAAATAAATTATTGCGATAGTTAATTAGCTATGTTGTTAGGCTGTGAATTATAGTTTCTTCTAAAATATTTAAATATTATGTTATTTCAAAAGACATATTTAATAATTTATTACATAAATAATTTAATAATGAGCTCTTAAAGTAATTTGACCTCAGAAAATGAATTTAAAAATGCAGTATTTCTTAATCTATATGTTAAATTAATTAATAATCAGCATTCATGTTAATTTAAGGGTAAATGTATGTCGCTATTTTTTATTTTATTAGAAATATATGGGAGTAGAGTGAAATAGAGGTAAAGTGCTGTGGTACTAACTCGAAGGATCTAGGTTTAAATCTGGCTGTGTCAGATTTTTATTCTATTACTGTGGCCATGAAGTCAACTCTGTGGGCTCTGGAGTCCTCATGGGGTCACCCAGCTTCACGAAGTGGGTAACCTTAAATGCAGAAGGTATGGGGAGGTGAGCAATCACTGTGTTTGGCACATAGCTACTGGTCCACCAGATTAGGGGTTGGGCATAGGGTGAATAACCCGATCCCATAAGAAAGACCTTATTATGAAATCTACAACTAGCCTTGGGAAATTGGACTGTCTTAACATGGTAATGACCCAGCTTTGTATAGTGGACTGCATATTGTGGGGATCAAAGCCTTAATACAAGGAGAAGAACTAACAGTTGACTGCTTACAGAGACTGGTCAGTCAATATCTCATGATATGATGGCAAGAAGATTAAGATAGATTTTTTTGTATTTCAGTATTGTTGAAAATGATAAGACGGCTCTGTTTGACCTTGTAATATACTATTTAATCTCAGTAAGTTGGTCAAATAATGGGGTTATTGTTGAAAAGAGGTATTTGAAACTGTTTACTTTTGGAAATAATTTGGTATTGATGCACACTCTGTTGTTGGGGTGGATTATTCGACTTCTGTCATTTATTTTCTTTTTTTAAATAAAATAAAATATTTGTATTTAGTGTAGACAAGTATGAATTGTAAAAGGAAAGGCAAGGGGAAAAAAAATTGTTGTTGTATCATGTGAATATATGTATTTTATATATGTCTGATCATGGATTGATTGGTATGCTGTGTATTGTACGAACCTAATGTAATTGGGCAGCATGGCAAAATAAAGCATTTCTCTCTCTATTTACTTGTAAGCTGATTTTCTCCATTTCTCATATTCTATCAGTCTTCGGAAGTCTCTCCATATCCATCTAATTGTTGTTTTCCACATATTTCATATCATGTTTAAGTAAAATGTTTCCTTATCCTTATCATCGGGTTGATAAGCTTGTATATCCTTGTATATATTGTTGTAAGCTTTCATATCTGGTTTTTGTTTTTTTCAATCCTACAGGATTTACTCCCTCCCTTCAATAAAAATATTGAATTACTGATTGATTTCTTCTCCTTCTTCTATATCTTCCTTTATGCCATTACTAGGTGTCGAGGAGCCTCCATCTAGCAGAGCCATTCCTCTGTCCTTGTCTCTGCTTAATTGCTTCTTTTGGTTGAGGGATTTGCCTTGTTTACTTCCAATCCTACGTATATGATATATCATATTTTAGGATATATCATATACTTTGGGGGGTCCATGTGGTTCCCTCCTTGTGGGTCGAGCTTCCAATATCTTTATATGATCCATGTCCTCATCCATGCAGCAGAAATGTCCAAACCACTTGAGCTGTCATCTTTCCATAGTGGTTTTGCGTTCAGGAACTTCTAGCTGCTCTCTTATACTCTTGTTTCTAATGTGATCCCTCCTAGTTTTCCTTGTATTACCTCATTTAATAAACTTTAATTACTACAAATTAATTTATGTAAAAGATAAACACAATAACATTAACTTTAAGATTAAAAAAGTAAAATTTAATTTTCTTCCTACTAAATTTTAACAGAATCCACATTTGTGAAAAAATATTTTTAATTGGTTTTTGAGAAATACAAAAACATTATGCAAATATTTATTCATTTATTTAAACATTATTACAAAATATGAAAAAAGCAAAACAACTAATTTATATAATTTACCTCAAAATACAGCAGTATTATATACAATTGATTTCAATAATTTGAATTATGAGTAATAAACTAAATTAGAATATTTACATTAAAATATAGAAGTATTATTTACAATTACTATTTAAAATTGACAATATATCTGTATACTATTAATTTACTATAGAATGTTTACAAATTGGAAATGGGAAACACGCCATACAAAGCCCTCCCATTTACTGCTTTGTTCTGATTTTTTTTTAATCTGAAACCCATAATTTTTTTTTTTTTTTTTTTTATGAATTATTAAATGTAACTGCATTACTTAAAACAATTTTGAATTGTGATAAAAATAGAAAGTTATCATCAGTCATCATCTTTCTTCTATTGCCATGATTGTTGATATAAATCACTAAATTACCTAATATCCAATTGTTTTGATGGGTACACCATTCTAAAGCCTTCTTTTGAGTTTTTTTAGTGCCCTTTCAATTTTCTGAAGGTTATCTAGAGCATTAAAGGAGAAAACAAAATATATGCTACCCTTCCATGATCTAAGATATTGTAGCTCGACTAGCTACATATTCACTAGTTCCCCTATTGCTTTCTTATCGAAGGCACACTATATTCATAAAGTAGTATCTATTTATTCTTGGATTTTTAATATTTTATATTATTGAGATAATTTTGGTCTAATATATTAATTGATAGAGATGAAAGAACTTAAAATATAGCTCTCTGTGTATAACATACTTCTGTGATATGTACTCTTTCTATTTTCCCGATATTAATGATGTAACACTTATTGTTCCTTATGCCTTTAGATGATCCTTAAGTTATTGCTTATTCATACTTATGAATAATTCTTTATTCATTAGTTTTTGTTATATATATTCAGTATAAAACTGGTTATAATTATTTCATTAGGGGCAAGGAAATTTTATATTAGTTCAGCTTCAACAAATGCTTTTTAGGGTTTCAGTGCACTAGTTGAATATGTACTTTTATTTGAGATAAAGATCTTATTAGTTTCAATGAGAATCCTTTAATTATGGAGTTTCTTTTAAGATTCAGCTGTTCAGATTCAAACTAGAATTGAGGAAAGTAAGTCTGAAAAGCACATTCTGTTTCCTGTTACCTTCTCCCAGATTGTTATATTGTTAGCTCCAGCAAAGACCCAGAAGCCTTGGGTCTCCCTTACTCATTATAAGGTTTAGTTGATTACTTTTCTTACACAGTTGTATATGTGAGAAATTAGACGAGACTATTGTAGAGTTTCCTTGTTCTTGAAGAGTGGCTTTCAGCTCTTTGTCTATCTCCAGAACTGAATTTGCTTATGACCATATTGCCTTTTGAACATTTTCTATGTGCTTACTCAGACCATCTGGACTTGGATTGGGTTTTTAGTTAGTTAAGGTTTTCTTTATCTGAATGTTTTGTGTGAGGGATGTACACAATACCTGATGTAGGAGGGCAAATATTTTTTTTTTTTGGTTCCTTTATTGTGCCTCCCAAGATTTTAAAGTGAGTGGGGTTCTTCACTGTACTTGTATGGATGATCTTGGTTTATAACAACCCCAAGATTTTAACGTTGTAGGTCCAAAATGTTGACAGAAAATAAATTAATAGTTATTACTATTTTTTCTCCCTTCTTGATCACAACCATGACTATCTCCTTCAGTTTAATTTTAATTTTTAAATTTAATTATGATTGTTTAATTGTTCTAGAACTGAATCTGCATTTCAATCCTGGTTGAAGAAAGGAGTTACGTTCATATCAACAGACTATATTATACCATCAGAAATGTGTGCTATGGTTAATGTAATTTTAGATGCTAAAAACCAGTCATTTAAGCTTTGTGCTGTGGATGGTGTTGATTTGGTAAAGAAAACATTTTTCTCCTTTTTTGATGGAAGTGATATCATTTACAAATATTTAGGTATTGAATTATTTCTTCCTTTGCAGTTTTCTTTTCTTTTGAAAGATGAGAATGATGTTGTATGAGGATATGTAATAATCTATGAAGGGACATTAAAAGGAAGTAATGATTCACTAATTAAATATTTATAAAAAAAAAAAAATGAATGGTTAGCTTATGATTTTTCCCGACTATAACTATTGAAATATTCATTTTTTTTTTCATTTATCTATTTATTTATTCGTCTTTGGGGATAACCCCCATACACTTAGCATTGGTCATAACTCAACATAGTTGTTTGAAGATGCATAAATAACAATAATATTTTATATTGCATAATAATGAACAATTTTAAAATATAGTTTTCTTCTTCTTTTTCTTTTCTATTTTATTATAAGTAAAAAAAAAAAAGTATTATCTTACGTAATAAAAAAAAAGAAACACAAATAATAATAATAATAAATACCTGGGTGTATACAACTTTATTTTGTGTTAATTATGAAGGCTCTAATGTGGAGAATACCTTTTAAATAAAAATGAATATTTCTTAGTGTAGAAAGATCAGTAGATGTTAATAACTCATTGATCTGGGTTCTATTGTATTGAGTGATACATGGTAGATGATTTTATAGAGGCATTTTTAAATTACATATAGTGTGCATTTGTGTTGTGGATTGATTATATACATTTTCTTCATGAGTGTGATTTTGATAATGTATTTTCTAGAGAGTTGTTGAACCACTGTTTTAGTGTATTGAAAAAGAATCTCTGTTGTTAAAAATGGTTAGGTATTGGTATTAACTGTAAATTCTTTATTTTAGGCTGGGCTAAACTTTGATACTGTAATACAACATACATTGCACATTTGAAGGGTGCATATATATATATATATATATTTATCAAGTGCAGATAGTATTTGATTTTCATCTAAACTATTGAGATATTAGTGGAGAAAAAAAATCAAGATTTATTATCTGTGTAATCTTTTTCTTATGTAGACAATGCTATTTACAAGATGGAATTATAAAATCTTGTCAGAAAAATGTACTTTTCTATCTTTTTATTACATTATCCCATTTTCATATGATCTACTGTTTTTATTTCAATATCTTCCCTTTGTCATTTCCTATGTTCATAAAATACTTGCTTACTTCATATTGCCAGAAACACCTGGGCTCCTCTTATTTAATATGTCTGTTTAATATTCACATTTCTGAATGTTTTTTAGGGTTACTTATTATACAATTTACAATGATGATTCAAGGCACATTATATGAATCCAAAGTTGATTGAATAACTATTTCTGAAAAATAGTTTCACTCAATAGTTTTAATACTTGTGGCAGCTTTAGATTTCAGGGGTTGTAAAAATCATATGTTTTGGAAAATTGTTTTTTTTTTTAAATTTACAAATATCTAGTTGAGTGTAAGGTCATTTATTCTTATTTATAGTAACCATCATCATTGAATAATCATATTTCTGGTTGAATTTTAAAATAGAATGTCAACTAATACAAATTTATTTTATAAATTTCAAAGGTTAAAATAAATGGAATTCTTTAGAAAAATTCCAACATATTTGATATAATAGTCTTACTTCATGAATATGATAATATTTTTAAATTTTTGTTATATTAGTTTTAAATTCTTGGTTTTCATTTCAGCATCAGTATCACACAAAAATTGATGATTTAATAGAAAAGACTTCAGCAAGTATGAGCCAAGGTATGATTTCAAAACTAATTGCAGTTTTGGAAGCTACACTATCAAAAATGTCTCGATATGATGAAGGAAGTTTTATTGGTTCAATTCTCAGTTTGACTGTAAGTTCTTCATTGTTTGTATTGCTGTATTTGATAATATGAAACAAGGACATTACTACCTGTAATACATAATATATAAATAATTTGTAAAAAAGCTGCCTGTGCCCACTCTTAAAAAATTGATAATATGATTTCTTTTACACCTAATGTAACCGTTATTATTATTAAATTTTGATATTTAAATAGTAATATATGCACAAACAATCAATTTCAAAATATATTATTATTTTAATTAATGGAAGATCAATGATTGACTGTGGTTCTTTGACTGGTTTGGGTGCGGTCAAAGAAAAAAAATCGAATAGTCATAAAACTATTAATGTAAGTCAACGTTTATTAATAACAATATTAATTATTCATTAGTTGTCTAAAATGTTTTTATTATTCTGATTTAATTTTA
>NW_027107890.1:193704-197392 GCF_000696795.3 Halyomorpha halys | reverse complement strand
ATAAAGGAATAATGTAAAAATAAAATGAAATATTATGTATAAAAATATAAATATTGAAATTATATAAGAAAAAAAAATAAGTTAGGGGTAAGAAAATAGGATATAAAACAAAGTGAAGAGTTATCATCTAATATAATAAATGTCTCTTGATTTCCTTTCTGGTGCAAAATGCTTACTTTGGTGTCTCCTTCTTATGGCATCCTTTCTTCAATCGTGATGAATGGAATGAGGTTGTGCAACATTTTCCAGCTCTCCCTCCATATTTCAATAGTTCTGTGTGTAAGCCATCCATTTGAGCTTGTAAAGAGCATCCTCAACCTCATCTTGGTGAGGTGGTGCTATATCATCACTTATGCATGGAGTGATTAATGTGGATGACTGGTTAGCTCATTTTTTCATGAGCAGTTTATTAAAGTATTCTATTAATTGTCACAGGGCATGAGCTCCCAGGACAGCATCCTCACATTGATTAATTTTTTTAGTTATCATAAACTTTTGGCTATTTGTGCTAAAAACTTAGCATTTTCATGTAATAACTGGTGCTGGTTTGAATGCAGCCTGGGGGGATTGACTTTTATTTTTTGTGGCAGAACATCAGAATGAATTTCAACTTTCCTACTTTGGTTTGAAAAGATTGCTTAACTATAGAATAACCTGTATTTTCTGCTCTAAGTTGCAGTATAGAAGGACATGAAATCACAAATAAATAAAAACCTTAATCTTATTTATAGAAAACAGGGATATAAATAAGTTAAAGAGTTTTTTGTTTTTAGAATGTCTCAGGCACTGGAAAAGACATGGGACAAGCATATGTAAATTTTACGAGGAATTGTATGGATCAAATAAGAAGTAAAGTAAATGATGAACTTTGGATTCTTAATTTTTTTGAAGTAAGTAGTTACTGTTCTAAAAGCCATATTAGGTTATAATCTTTACATTTATGTCAGGAAATTGAGTATAGTGGTGCATACATTCAATTATATAGATTAAAATATTCATTTGCCAAGGTTAGCATTAATGAATTTGATAAATTTATACTCATTGGTCATTACTATTGCTGTCAATTAGAATTGAAAAGTCTAATTTTTTACTAAGTTTAGAACTTTTTCTGGGCATATTATTAATACATCTGAAGATTTCAGCTGTTATATTGCAATGTAAATTTTTTTATA
Source organism: Halyomorpha halys (assembly GCF_000696795.3). Lineage (NCBI taxonomy): Eukaryota > Metazoa > Arthropoda > Insecta > Hemiptera > Pentatomidae > Halyomorpha > Halyomorpha halys. The sequence continues at coordinate 196,220 of NW_027107890.1, read as the reverse complement.
TGTTTAATATAATTGTCTTTTTTTTGTCACAAATTGCATTTTTAATTTGTTTTTAAGCAATGGTACACTGCACAAATTCAGATGCTTTGCAATTGGTTGTCTGAGCGAATTGATCACTCACTGCATCCTTATCAGTGTACATGTCTAGTTCATATAGTGAAGGTAAATACTTTTCAGTCTATTTGTGTTGAGATGATTAAACTCACTTTTCAGTAAAGATTGACTTCAACAATTTCAGAAACTTTATTCAGATTTTGAATTACAAGGAGTAATGGAGGATAAATTAAATTCAAAAACATACCAAACGGTTGCTCAGCGCATGCAGACTGAGGAAGCAACATGTGCTCTTACCATGAGTACAAGAAGAGAGGAAGAGTAAGAGAATCAGTTCTGTTCTTTAGTTCATTTACTTTACAGTAGTCCATATTATTTTTTTCGTAATATTAAAAGTGTATGGTATGAAATGTTTTCATCAAATTCAAATCATAAATTATTGTTGTTACGTTGTAAATTAATTTTGGTAGTTAAATTTTTTGTTTTTATTATAAACAATTTTATTTTGGTTATTTAAACATTTTTCAATATAAAACTTCTAAACTTCAAGTTCAATATATTCCACATATCTATAACGTTTTGTTCCTTTTCAAACATTTTCCTTTGCATTCCAGTCACATAATTAAAATCTGTTTTTATCTATACAACTTATGGGAGTATTTGTTACAAAATATTTAATTTTTTTTTCTTTTTCCTAGTTGTTTTTTTACCAGAACATTTTCTTTTTTTCTTCGGGGGTTTTTATTTTATTTTTACATTACTTTTGCATATTTTTGGTCTATCCAGCAACCCATAATCTTAATTTAAAATTCTCTAAAAATTAATCGAATCAATTTTTTTTTCTTCAAAATTTACTAGGCTTAGATTCTGCCAATTATTTACAAAACTGAACCAGAAGAGAGAATTAATCTTTCTCCCTCCTGAAGTTTACTTGTTTTCAAGTAGGAAATGAAAAAATATTATCCTCAAAATCAAATATGGCCACTCGCATTTTATCTTTTAAAGGTTAAGGATTAAATTTGGTTCTATATCTGTCTGTTTGTAAATCTATGTTCAATCATACCTACTGATTTTGATGAATGTTGACACAATTTTGAGTAATTTGCAGGTAAATTGTGCAGGGTTGGCACCAATTTCAATTTTATCATATTCCTCACTCTACTTTTCCTTACAGATGCACAAACGTATTTCACTAGACACACCCATAGTACAAAAGTGATCAGTCTGACTTGGCTGAAAGTTGAAGGAAAGTTGGAATTTGATCAAATTCCATCTATTACTTTTGCATGTATTCTTATTTTATGTATTCTCCTTGACATACCACTGCATATATCAAAAACAGCTTGTCTGATTCAACCCTAAGACTAGCCCATTGTTATAAATTGAGAGAAGGTATCAATATCAACCACCCAATTGTTTTAGAAGCTACTAAATCTGTATTGGTTTGTTTGATTGAGGTGATTTAAAGAAATTAAATATATATATAAAACAAAAAAAACTGTATTTTGAGAATTACATAAATATAAATAAATACCTTGATATGTTTTTGCATATTCTCATGTAAGTCTTTTCACACAACTTTCTCTCTTTGCTACTTTTCAAGAATGTGATTCTTTGTGTCTGCCCTCTCAAGTTGTGACCCTAATACTATTCTTCCTGCTTCCTACAGTCCAACTGTTATCAGCTGAACTCTTGACTTTTGTATTTATACCTAAACATATAAACCATCAATAAAACCAACAAAACATTTATCACCCCATAAACTAATCAAACTTACAACTCCTTCCGATTCTATACAAGAATAAAGGCATATACCTTTAGGTTTATGAGTTTGTGTGAATACTGTAAATAAAATGCTTCTTCTTTTGGTGCTATGGTCCATTAAAAACTCTTCCTCAGCCCCCTCAACTTGTTCCTGTCCTTCACCACTCATCTCCAATTTCTAATATTGAAGATCTTGAGGTTTACTTCCCCGTCAGCCCTCTAGCACAATTTGGGCCTTTCTCTCACTTTTCCTTCTTATGGTGTCCATTTACAATGCTTTTTGATATTTTGTGAGGTTCTGCTCCCTAAACATAGTTTAACCATCTTGGTTTCCCTTTCCTGACAGTGAAAACTATGTCAAGAGCTCTGTGAAGGTCATTTAACTCCTGGTTAGTTTTTATTTGTCATTAGTCCCCATCCTTAGTTGAATTGTCTTTCTAAAGATTCTTTTTCCCATCTATCCAGAATACCTTAGTCTCCTGCATTGACCATCCATGCTTCACTTACATTCAATACCTACCATTGTTCTGAAACTGTCTGTTTCAAAATTCGCCTCTACTTTCCTGAAATATTTTAACTTTTTTGTGGAAGCTCTAAGTTCATCTATATCATATGTTTATCAAAAATGCTACATTTTTTTTACTTATTTGTCTTCTTTGATTGAATTCCACAAAAAATAGGTATAATTAAAAATTAAA
>NW_027107890.1:187540-193536 GCF_000696795.3 Halyomorpha halys | reverse complement strand
TTAAAAATATTATTGTACAATAACAACAATTTCAGGACTAAAGATATAACAAAATCAGGACAAATCCGGAGTCAAACATCAAGTAATTAAAATACTTACATAAAAATTATTGACTTTTCTCAATTCATATAGTGATTCTTATCAATATACCATACGTTTATGTAATTGTGAATAATCTAAATCTAACAGTGAATGCATAGGTTGATAAAATCTAATTTCTTTTTATGTAATAATTTATAGATTGACTAGATAATGGACAAATTGTTGTCAAGAAGATGAAATAATGGAGATAAGAAGTAGTCAGGGTATTTTTTTCTTCAAAAGAAAACGGATAAGTTTAAAAAATGTAGTATTTTGATAAAAATATGATATAGATGAACTTAGATCTTCCATGAAAAAGTTGGAATATTTTAGGAAACTAGAGGAGAATTTAAACAAATCAATGTATGATAGAATAGTTATTCCTGCAAAGAATTGAGGTGAATGAAGATATTAGGGAAACATGAAATTAGTTATTAGGTGCAACTGGGCTTTTAGTCAGAATTATTTATTTTTTAATTTTATAAAAGTTGTTAAACCTGACTGTATTGAGATTTATATAAAATCTTATTGAAATTTTGAAATATTTTTTAAATTTATTTTAATAATCTGTTTTGTCAAGATTTTTCAATCTGTAATTTATAAATAATGTGCTATATTTGATGAATAGTTTTTAGATTATTTTTTTCTTGAGTACATGAAAACTAATAATATTTAATAACTTTCAGAGGTTACTTGGAAGGAGTAGATGATGATGAAACTATTAAAAGTAAAGTTACAGTGAGAGATGCAACTGGAGAAGATGCAAATTATGTAGCAAAAATTAGTAATGTAACAGCTAATGTTGTTGGTAGAGTTGGTAATGCTTTTGGTAAAGGAATAGGAGGATTTACCAGTAAATTTGGTGGTGGTAGTTCTTGGTTTTAGGAATAACTTTCTATCTTGTTATTTTGTATTATCTTGTTATTGTATTTTCTAGGTAAAATTGTTAAGCCGTTATGTAGGTTATCTTAGAAACTGTGAACTAATAAGACAAATTACCCTAAAACTGTTATAACAGTAATAATGTGAAAAATCAAAATCGCTCTAAACTTCTATATAATCTAATAATTTGTGATAAAATCATTAACATTTTTTCTAGAATATGCACTTTTTAAAGGATAAATGAAAATTCTTTTTATTACATAGCAATATAGGCAATATTTTATTGCAGGTCACATCACTAGTCAAAGACAGTGCCTAAACTCACATTTAGATTAAAAAATAATTCTGTGCCCAAGAATAAAATGTTATGTAGTGTGTAATAACTCCATTTTTAATAATATGACACTTGTCTAGTTGCATTATTGGGCACAAAAATTTGCAATAAATGCGAGGAGTGAATGCGAGCTTGTGCAAACATTCCAGTTTCAAGTGGCATTGAATTAACATTTTTCAAAATTGTTATGTACCTTTGTTGCTTATTATTATTTTAATAGCTTTCTATTTTTTTCTTTCCATGAAATTATAGAATATTTCTAAATTATTTTCAAGTGTGTTATTGAATTTGATTTGTATTTTAATTCTTGTATTTTTTTTATAGGAAATAAGTAGTCCTTTACTGTTAAAGATTAGGTTATAGGTGAATTATAAACCTATTCAACAAAAAAATAATTCATGACTAAATTAATTTATATTATTAAAGCAATTTGTTAAGTAATAAGCCTATTTTTATTATTAAAGTTTAATGTTTAAAATATTAAACTTGTGCAGTGATTTTCTATGGATAAACTTCTGTGTATGTTGTTTAATTATAAGTTAGGTTTTTTAACATAAGAATGCCTTTGACTAGTGTTGCCATTCTCTGAAGATACTGGTTGATGTAAGTGCTTGCCCCTCGCTGTGCCCTCACTCCCTAATAGTGTGCCTTATTTATTGTATTAATTTAAAATGTAGTAAAAAAAAATTTTTCAACTTGGAAAAAAATAATATTGTGACTAATAAGTTTCTAATTTTAATTTTAACATCATTTAATTTTTTATTTTTATAAATTTTTTATTTTATTTATGTTGAATGTTCTATTTGGTTCATGGATACCAAAGGTGTTTCTTTTTTATTATTAGGAAATATTTGAAAGACAAAAATGTTTTTTCTCATTAAAGCCGGAAAGAATTTATTATAGAATAACAAGTTCATAAACGTTTTAAAAAATAGCTGTTTTAAAAATATGTGGTTAATTTGAATGTACTTTCAGCTATCAATCAAAACTCTATCAAAATTTAATTTGAATTGAGGGCTAAAATTTGAGAATAGTAACTGTTATTGACTAAGCACTCGGTTGTGCCAGTTCATCTCGATTCTTGATTTTTCTTTTACTTCATAAAATGTAATATTAATTTTGATAATGATCAAATAATTTTTCCTGTGCATATGTATATGTGTTTATGAGTTGAGGTATTTCAAAGTTGAGAGGTTTTGTGCTTACCTATTATTATATCACTCCATGATGGTTTTAGTGAATTATAACATAATTATTCCTTAATTTCTTTTAAAAGCTTATTTTATTGTTTAATTTCTTATCACTTTTATCTACACTGACTATATTTAGTACATTAAGTCCTATAAGGGGCAAATGCTCACTCTTGAGCATGTGTTGAGATAATGAATCTTTTTTTTTTACTATACTGATTTGTGAACTGTTGATGAATTTTCTATAACAAAATATACTACTTGCTATATTTAGTCAAATGTTTTTATGTTCTTTGTTTATAGTAATGATTAATTTTATTATATTTATGAATATCTTTGCTAGAAAATTGGATTATCAGTTCTGCATTGTTATTCTTAAAGTTATACTAGTATATTTAAAATTAGGTAAACTTACTCCTATAATTTATTTCCATTAGCCAGTATTTGAACTTGATATATCTGTAATTTCTTTTCTGGTATAAATTATTAATATTATCTTAAATTTGTCTAAAATTATTTATTAATAGAATTAATATTATTACACTTGAATTTTTAAAACTAAGGCTTAATAAAGTGATCCATTTTTATAAACATAGGCTTTACTAAGGGTGGTTTAAAATAATTCTTAGTTACTACGGAAGTTAGATAGAGTAGATTGAAAATGAAAATAGTTTTTGAAATAACATATGAATAGCAAATAATTGTATTTTCTATCTTGTGACTTTTTTGTTGTTATTTTTCATTTTTGACAGAACAATAAAAATACTTTTCAACTTTTTTTAAACATTAAGACTTATTTGTATTCTTAGAACAATATTGTATAAGAATTATTTTGTGATTTGTTCATAAAAGTATTTCATTAATGTTATCATTTATTAAAGTATTTTATATTTTAATTTAAAATTTTTATACTATAATTAATTTATTTACAATTTGTTCATAAATATGTTTTTATTTATTTATACACACATTAAAACACGCATACACTCTCATAAATACATACACACACATGAACACATACACATATAACTGCAGAGAAACAAAGAATCACTGATGACTGTATTTTTATCATGATGACTGCCTTTATAACAATGATTAGTAGATTTAAAAAAAAAATATTAATAAATAATTAAAAAAAAAAAACTGGTTTCTTCTAACACTACAAGAATCATCATACTATTGCAGTATTGGGTTTTTCCAGTGCCTATTCAGAAGTTATTGTTATTTATTATAGTACTTCTATTACTCCTAGAATTCATCATCAACTCTGCAATAGTGGGAGTTCATTGTTATGTGGTTATTAAGGCAATATTGTATATTTAAAGTGAATGTAATCAGCTTGTATATGTATGAATTTGATAAACATGAGACAGTTATTGTGATTATAATGCTATTTGTATACTGCTATTTTCAAATAGTTTTATTCTTGTAATAAAGTAGTACAAATTTAATATAATGGTCACTTGTTGGACTAAGTAATGTTTTAGTGATATAAATAATTATAAACTGGTTTTTATGGCAAAAAAATATCCAGCTTTGTTTCCTGGGTCTCTTGCAAATGATTTGATGATGTAATATATATATTGATGCTTAAACTGTTTGAAAGTATTGATCAAGGCTTATATTCAAAATTTGTTATTATAAATATTTTTTCTGGTGTCAGAGTTTCAGAGCTAAACTTGCTAACAAAGTTTATCTTTTACAGAATCCATCTGAAGGCCTAGGTTATATGGCTTAGTTGTGATCATTAATATTTTCCAATTGTAAATATCTGATTTTTGCAGTATATATAGATAAAGCATTACCACTGTCACTGATATAATTATAATCTACTTTTATTTACTAAATGATATTAGGCAACATCCAACGCCTTCCCCTTTTTCAGCTTCACCCATATAGTGTGAACATCACATGTTAGTAATTTGCAATGATTGATTAAAATAAATAAATACAAATATATTAAAACTGCAATTCAAACCTTCAGACTGATACAAAATTATTTTAATTAAATCCCTTGCACCCTAGTTGATTTCTTGCAGTGATTCATATCCATATGAAACCCAAAAGTTTTATTCAACTGAATTTCCTTTACATTTCTTTTAAACAACTATTTTATTGTTTCATTTTTTTTTAAATCACTTTATATGTTCTTCCATTAATGTATGCTTGAATAGTATTCAATAGCACTGTTGGAATAATAATAACACTTTGTGATATGCACATTTACATTGAAGAGTTGTGGATATATTGACTAAGAATGATTCTCTTCATTACTTAGCACTACGTCTATGTGAACCAGGCCTAACTAAGACTTATTTGTTCTATTTTCTTGAATAATTTTATGAAATAAAACATTTTGGAATCGTTAAGAAATTTTTATAGGTAAGATAATTATAAACTTAATGTTTTGTATTTACAATCAAAAAAATATATATGAACAGGAGGTTAAGATTGAAAATATTTTTGGCACTCAATGTTTGTAGTTGTTAAATATAAATGTCTGTAACTATATGAATGTTTTTGATTCCTTTGGCATTTTTTTTCTTCAAGTCAAGAGAGATTAACAAAGTTTTTTTGTAATATGTTTAATGTATTATTGTGTAATCTTGTTTCATACATTACTCTCCCATGTTTATTTACCTCTTTAATGACGTTTTGTATTTTATCTATAATTCATATATATTGTTATGTAAGAAAGTAATCATATACAACTAATGTATAAAAAATCAATATTTTATCTACAAAAAGGAAGGTTCATGTACAAAAGCTTTTGACTGTGAATGTGCTTATTGACATACATACAGTTCACTTTCATAAGTGAAAAATAAGTAAATAGTCTATTAAAGTAAGATTTTATTGCAGAAGAAGAAATAAATGTCATTAAAATTTTGGTTGAGGCATTGTTTCTTTTCATGATATAACAGATGCACGAAGCTGCCTTTGGTCTGCTCATCACCATTAGTCCCTGTCTCCTGTATGGGTTACAGAAATCTTCAGTTGCCAAAGATACCCCACTCCATCCCTCCATTGGCCCTTACTAATTTTTTTTTCGTAAAAATATTTCTTTTCATTTTTCCTGGGGAGTTAGCCCTTAAACTAATTCTCCTCCTTTATCCCAGGCTTGGGACTGGTGATGGTTATAGTAATACTATTTCTATTGGCAGAGTTATAACGCACATCCTAAAAAATTTAAACTACTTCTTTTCTTAAGATAATTATTTTGTTTTACAATATCCATTTCATCCCATCATATGTCAGTATGTCAATATTTTTCCAGGTTTTCACTTTTTGGTTAAATGTTTATTCACTAAATGTGGTTTCATTGGTACTTTTGAAGGCTTAATAGCTATTCAGCAAGAGTTAGTTGTTAAATTATTTAGATTACATAATGATATTTCTTTGTGATAGATTTGTCATTTCAATATATAAGTACCATTTTAGATTGCACTAATATTAAAAAGAAATAAAAACAAAGAAGGTTTATCCAGCACTTGCTTGGTAAAATCTTA
>NW_027107890.1:179203-187460 GCF_000696795.3 Halyomorpha halys | reverse complement strand
ATTTATGGTTTGGTTCTAAAAGGACTATTGTCCAAATTTTTTGTTCCAAGAGTGTCAACTTTTGCCCTTCTGTTGTTTTTTTAAATTAAACTTTTTAGAACTATAGATTTGCTAAATTGAAAACTTTTGATTTCATATAAATAATTGAATAATAATATATTATAGAACCAAACCGCAAATATTTACATATATAGAGCTATATTCTATACGTATTAGTCTATAAAATTCTCCAAACATTTATATTCCATATTTATAGAGTATAAAATTCTCTAAACTTTTGTATTATATACGTATAGAGAATTTATATATATAATTTATTTATGTTATAGATATGTTCTGTATGAAATAATCTATTAATTAAGCTATGTTCTCAGTTTATATCAAAATAATGTATATTAATTTAATTTTTAACTCTACTAAAGTCAGGCATTAAGTATATATTATTTATGAATTATAGTTATTTTTGATGTTTTGTTTAATTATACAGAAAGATAATACAATATAAATTAACAATTACTCTTTGAAGTTTGCTAAAATTTATTATATTTAGGAATGACTATTGAATGTGTTTTTATTTCTTAATATTAAATTATTGTGCTTGTATTATTTATTATTAATTTGAGGATTTGTTTTTCTTGGTTTATGCATTGCCTAGTCTAAAATAAGTTGCTAGGTTTACTCATTTTATAGTTAATTTTTTTTTTCAATATTGTGTTTAAATTAAATATTGGCAGTATAAAATGCCGGATCAATTGAAAAATGAATCAATGTTTGATTTATACTTGAAATCGAGACAATATTTATGGATAATGTTCTTGAATTAATGCCTAAACACTGTGTTTTTTCTCTTAAACACAGAATGCAACACCTACTGGCTGTTTATGAATTTTTAACAGTTATGTCTTTAAGACCTACTACTCAAATTATTTCAGTTATTTAAGAAATATTATTTTGGTTGTATTACATGATCAAAGGTAAAGTAATTACAATGCTATTCATTTGTGTTGGAAAATAATGCAATGATTTTTGAGTTAAATATATAAGTGTTTCTAAGTTTGCACTTTTATATAAGAATGATATTACAATTTGGGTTCTATGACTAGAAGAATTTTTATATTATCTAATTGGATGTAGTGATTAATCTTCCTTGTTATATATCCTTTATTCAGAAATCTTTAATTAAATCTCAATATTTTGAGGCCATTTCCCCATCTTCATGTGGCCTGCAATATAAACTGCATTTCTTTTTATTTAGTATTTAAATTGAAAAAGTTATTTCAATCTAAATTCTAAATAACTTTTCGGGGTCATGGCTCCTAAATGTTGTGATTTTAATTAATGTGTTCTGAATAAATGTTCTTTAACAAGGTAATTATTTTCACTACGCCCATCTAGATAAAGAATGATAAATTTAAAATGTGCTTATTTCCTTATTACAAAGTCATTGATACTGATGTTATTTTGATTATTAGTTTAGAACTCATATTATATTGTTCATTATTATCTTTAAACAACCTAGCTATCAAATTTTACACTTTTGATAGACATTTGCAAGAGACTTGGGTTACATTAAAAAAAAAAAAAAAAAAAAAAAAATGTTTTCCTAAAATAATAATAAAAAAAAAACTGTGAGAAAGGTGTATAATTATATAAATATGTGCCACCTTGGTGATAAATAAAAAAGTACTGTTTATAATATAAAAATTTCTATTTTAAAATTTGTTATAATTTAACTTTCATATTTGAATGCTTTAATTATCATAACTACATTGTTACATTAATTAAGGTAACATTGTGTGCTATGAAAAACTTATATATACATACGTATGTGCTGGTGTGTGGATTTGTCTGTCCGGGTGTATGTGTGTATGTGTGTTTGCTAAAGAAGTGCTTATAGGCATGTATGTATATAACTTTACAATACCAGTTATTATAAATGGCACGGCCTAAAAATCTTTAAAAGTATCTTGTAGTATTATATATAATAGGTAATTTCTTTGTATCCTATTTAAATCTTACTAGAGCATAACATTAATATTTATACAGTTTTTATTATTTTTGCTATAATCCATTGGCAACCATAAAAGTGCTTAAACTTAGCTTTTATAGTTCTAGTTATATAAGATAGTCCTTTAAATTAATTGAAAAAATAAATGGAAGGAAGCTTGTTAATTACCAATATATTTTAAATATTTGTCATTATTTTAATTGGAAACAAAAGCATTATGTTGTTTAGTTTTGTTTGAAAAAATTATTTTCAAGTGCCCAGTTAAAGAATGGCTTTTTTTTCTTCATATCAATTTTTTATGTTAGTATTATTCTGAACCATATTGTTTAAATAAATAGAAAGTTTTAGCTCTATTATTGTAATTATATCTACCCAACCATTGAAAACATGCTACCAACATTTGTTTCTGGTGTTTAGTAATTATGATTTGTTACTAGTCACGTCCATGTCCTTTTAAACCAAATTTCTAGCGGTATATTCTCAGGGAAAAATTCCTTACCAAAGACTTTGGCATGGATTAAAAAAAAGACTGTTTAAAATATGGGTTTCTCTTGTGTGTTAAATTAGATAATTAATTAGGTGACGTATTGTGCCTATAGTGTAGTTCTGTGTAGACTTTACCTACATTTAAGTCATATTTTAATTGGGCCAATTTTGTCATAGTAGTGAATGAATTGAATTTCACTATGTTAAAAGAAAAATCAATATATTTTTATTGTAATATTTCATACTCTCCTACTTCTGAATTGTAATAATTTGTGAGAAATAATAATTTTTAAGGAGCTTTTTTCTGTTAGCCATTAAAAGTTATAAGATAATTGTAATAATAACAATAAAGATAATAATAAGTTAAAGAAAGTTAAATAAAAAATGTATGAACAGTTAATATTGTGATTTTGGTATTCTATAAATTAAATTTAGGTAATGATACATTTAAGAAGTCATCAAACCAATAAAAATATGTTATTTTGTTTTTATTTTATCTTATCTGTATACTTCACTAATATTAATATGCTCACTTTTCAATTGAGTGTCATGGATTATGTATAACCTTCTTTTATTATTATTATTTTTTCTGTTTGTATCTTGTTTATGAAATTGATGAAATGTTTTCCGTTACTCTTTTCACTTGAATGAATCCAGTATATTATACAATAAAAGGTCATAAGAATAAGAACATACCACAAATATTTGAATAGCTCTTGGAACTCATATTTTCTTGAAAATAAAAATTAGAAGTCATAAATTGTGCTTTAATTAATGATAAATAAATGGCTTTAATATGACTGTCTTCTCTTTTTCTTTTTTATTTGAACTATTTGCCATTACTAATTGCAACCCAAGATATTTAATTTGAATGTTTTGTTATATATTTATGTTGTTTATTAAAATGCTTTAATATTCCTGTTTACATAGCTGATAATTTTATGAAAATGAAATAAAATAAAAATATACTTGAATGCTCTTATACAGTATATTAAAAAAAAAATTATTTCCGCTGTCAAAGTTTTATTAAATTTCTGCTATATTGATAAATCAATTTTTCTTTTGACATTCCCTATATACCTAACTCATTTGGCTTATTAGCTAAACTTTTTATTTTCAAATAAGTTATTAATTATCAAATACAAATGTATACTTAGTTGTATTTTTATTTATTTTTAAATTAATAATTTGGGAAATTTTATTGTTTCTTTTTATATATATTTTCTGTATTTATTTTTTATATGTGTTTTGACTCCTCAGTAGTTAAGAAAATGTGATGTCTAATATTATAAATAAATTAGTTAATGTTGACTGTCCTGTCCTTTTTTGTTATTAATGATTTTGTAATTATGTATTTCCTGCTTTCTTGTAAAAGATTTTTCATTCATCATTTTTTAATAGATCACCTTATTTGTTGGCACCGATAAAATTTGTATTGGGTACTGTTCAGTCCTAGAGGAGTGATAATCTGATAGAACTTAAATGTAAAAAATTTAACTTACCATTCTTTCCATTGCTACCTAAAAGATTCCATGAAGCATTATGACGTTCTAAAGTTTTATTTTCAGTTCAACTCATGAATACATTACATAATGAAAGGACTATTATTGTTAGTTTTATTACTAATTGTTCTATTTTATAGTGAATCATTGAATTAAATTTTTTATTCAGATCTAAACTAATTCCTCGTTAGTAGCTTGTTAGGTTTATGCGATTATTGATATTGTTTGTTAGAGGGTCAGAGATGGGGATTTGTATCTATGTAGATGGGAATTTTAAATTACTTGGTTCAAAAGACATATATTAATATTATTATAATATGGGTTTATAGTTCCTTTAAAAGGAAATAAAATAATGAAACTGTCCCTCTTCACATTTTTGAGATACATGATTATGGACTTCAGGTTTTTAATCCTTAATCCATGCCTACAAGCTGTAATATTTCATTTTAATATGCCCTAGTTACAACTGAATGTAACAAATGAATTAATTAATTTTAAACTCATTCTAATTTGACCAATGATATATTTTTGAATATATATATAGGGCTTAGAACATATTTCTTATTTTATTTTATTGTTATCAATTGTTTTAAGCATGCATTATGTAGTTCTCAAGGTTATTTTCCTTGCATTGCTCTGTTTATAAGTTAGGATCATAATAATTCTTACTCTATTAGCTATTAAAATTTACATTTCAGGCCCACTTGAATACTTCCTTTTTAAGAGGAGAGATTAAAACAAAAACTCTTCTTTAATTAATATGTTATACACAACTTTATTTTACAGATTGAAGTGATAAAGAATATATATATTTACCCTTCATGTTAACCCAATAAAAGGGAAATTTATTTTCCTAATTTAAATAATTTTTCCATTACTTTAAAGGAATACTATTCGTATTATTTGTTCTGATACATATAATTAATTGATAAAGAAGTTTAAGGTACAAACTGAACAAATGTAGAGGCAACAGGATCAGAAATATATAAAAATAACACTTCATGTTTCCAAGATTATGCTTAAGGACCTGAAAAAATAATGACGTTGAGGATATAATATTCTAAACCTTATTAATAAGGACTTAAAGTTTATTAAACATGGAAACATTCTAAGAGTGGGGAATTTATAGCCCAGTAGGTGGGTGATAAAAAAATCGGGGATAATACAAGGTTTTATGAAAACCCGAACTTTTAGCTGCTTAAAATCACCCTTCAACTGGTTCTAAAAAATACAAATTGTACTCGTTTTTGTAAAATAATTTGTATCGTTTGCTAACTTATATATTCTTTAAGTTATAGATTTCTATTCCACAAAAACCGACTTTATTAAATAAAAAAACAAAACAAGAAATTTAAATTATCTGCTTTTCTGTATGGAATCTGACCATAGTAAACTTTTTGTTGCTCTGTCACTTATTAATTTGTCCGTCAGTTAAGGGAAACCTTGTATATCTAAATAGGGAGGCCAGTATAAATCAGACCAAGTGCTTAAAAAACTAAGTTTACTCCTATGATTTCACCAAGCATTATTGGTTTTTAACTTTAAGTCGCCATGTGAGGCTGACACGCGGCGCCTATTTAGGGTTTGCAGATAAAAGCTACTTTTTAATACTCGTATTTACATTCATTACAAAATCTGGCACGGTGCGCGCATCACACAGGTTTTACTCACTATAAATAGTTATATTTTAGGGTTTCTCGAAATGAAAATAATGGTCAATCAGTAAAATGAAATAACTTTGTTTCTGGCAAGAAAACAATAATTTCACAAATGATGAAGCCAAGTGAGGCTCGATGTGCTGCGCTCTAGTGGATTGTAGTGCGTTATTTTGGCATGATTTATTTATTATTTTATCGACATTGCTAAGTAATATGTGCAAAAATTGATAATGTGTAAAAATAACAATATGTTTTTTATAAAATACTCTAATATAGAAATTTGAGAGCTCCGGTTAGGCTCGAGGTGCTGCTCTGGTGGATTGTAGTATGAACTCTTTGTTCCTCTCACTACAATTGTATATGTGAGTGGGATCAGACGGTCTCTGCTTTTTCTGATTGGAACTTCTGTTTCTTTTTTTCTCCTTAAATAGTTTATCAAATTCTTTAATTAATATTTTTTATTTATCCATTGATTATTATTGCTAACAATGGGGACGGGTCATTAATTTCAAATAAGCAAAATTAAAGATACTTTAGAGGAAGATTTTTTTTTAAATTCATTGTTTAAGCCCTTTTAGACTATTTGATGAAAAAAATCGCTTAATTGATTATTGATTTACTGATCCATCCGTTTGGGCCGTTTTTGAGGAAATTCTAAAATCTAGTATCTGAAGTGGTTTTTCTGGTTGGTCGATTTTAACGAAAAATATGCTGCAACATCTCAGCCATACACATGTTCCAAATACGTAATTTGAGTTTTGTACGACTTTTGTTTTTGAGCTGGATTGTTCTCACACACATTGACCATTTTAGAGACTTGGATATTTGGACTCAAGGGACCTCAAAACGTGTATTTCCGTTGAAAACTCGAATTATAAATTTTGCATGATCTCAATACTTCCGCTTGCTGCACATTCCATATATCAGTAAGTGAAAGTAAAAAGTTATGAATGGCCCCGGAAAAAGCATTTCAATATCTTCAAAGTTTAAGAATTTAATACATTTTAAAATCTCGTATTTTCAACTTCATTATAATTTTTCAAACACTTAAAAAACTGGAATCTGGCAAACATACATATATACATCACAGATACATCATCTTATGTATTTTTTCTTTTATCGCTTTTCTATAAAAAATGCTGCCACGTCTGTAGGTGTAGATTTGTTCTAAAAAATATAATGATAGCCGTAAAATTTTTATTTTTTTTGACGGTGCACCCTAAAGGCATAAATCAAATAAATCCTTTAAGTTTTAACGATTAGTGAGCAAATGGTGCCCTAAAGAACAAAATTCAGAATTCAAGTAAGAATCCCTCATCATATACCTTTCACGAATATTAATATTTCATTATTATACAACTATTTTAGCTAACTCAGCAGGCAGATCTGACGCGTCCTGAAGCCATAAATAAAAACTGTAAACATTTATTTACAATTTGCGGTTAAACGATGCGAAAAATGGAAAACGCGTAAGACAAATTTGTGTTATAGTCCGACAGGTCGGAGGAAATAAAAATGGTTGTCATGATGGCGATGCCTCAATTATGATTATGGATTCTTACGGGGAGATGAATTCTGAAACGATTTTGTTCTTTAGTGTTTTTCGATTTTCCGCATCTTTTAGACGTAAATTGTCAAAAAATAGTAAAACAGTGTTTGCTGTTTTCGGTGATGAAGTGAGGAGTGCAGTGAAGTTTCTTTGGTTGGGGGATGTACCACGATTGTTGGAGAGGATGGGCACCCTTGATCCTAACACAGCGTAAAGATGATTAATATTTCGAGGTCCTGAACTTGATCAATAAAGACCATAGGACGACCTTCCACCTTTTGGGGCCCAATTCTATTTACCAGGAATTATACTTATTTTATTGCAAGATTATTAGTTGACTGTGTATGTGATGATAGTATGAAAATTGTTTGGGTGGCGGTCAAAAAAGGTACATAAATAGCAAAAATAAAAAAAACAACAACTATTTATTAGTAACCAACATTTCGTCCCATTTTGTGGGGCAAAGTCCAGAAGGTAGAATGTTACCTTAGAGAATCGGATTCAACCTTCTGGACTCAGCACTGATGTGCTGAACCCCTTTAAACGTCGGTTACTAATAAGTAGATTTTTTCTACTATTTTGTGCCTTTTTTGACCGCCAATCGGACCATCTTCTTACAAATACATGTATTTTAGTTTCTCTGTTAATCACTTATATCGGGTGTGTCGATACAAGCCCATGTGCATGGAGTCATCTCTTTACTGTTATATATTCGGTGGGGATCATTCTACTAATAAGCCAATATTCCGTGTTAAGAAGTCCTTCACCTTTCTTTTCTGCACTAAGTCGTGCCAAACTAATAGCCTGACAAAGCGTTTGATTGCAGATGGTAGTCGCGGGTCGCCTTTACTGTGTCTGCTTTGCGGCAACATGCCTAGGTACCCGTTGTTAAGCTTGATGGCGAAGACCAATCATACACTGTTTTTCCAGGCCGCGAGAGTATCCGAACTAGTATCCCCACTGATCTGTACAACTGATCCTGCTCTAATTTATTCTAACATAGCTCAAGTTTGTAAAGCTGAATTTCATTCAAATGGGAAAATAATTTCATTTA
>NW_027107890.1:174325-178373 GCF_000696795.3 Halyomorpha halys | reverse complement strand
GAAATGTTTTTGGAGTTTTATCAATGGGTAGATTCTCCACATGTTTTTATCATGTCATAATATCACTTACAGCAAATTTACTTGATGTGTATATATACAGTTGTAAATATCAATAAATGAATTATTAAAAAAAAAAAAAATGTGTTAGAAGAATAGGAAAGAGAAAATCTGTTACATGAAAAAAACAACAACAAACAATAAAAAACAAAAGGAAAATCAAACCAAATTATTTCAGAATAGCATTTAGATAATTATATTTAACACGCCACAAAAAGAAAAAGAATTGGCTAAAATGTCTGATACATAAGAGTTTTAGCAATCGAAAATTACCTACCACATGAGACGGCCGAGCAGTGAAAACCAGATGGGAAAATTGAGTGGCTGTAAATCCGTATAGTATCCTTTTAGCTATGTACAAGGGCGTACTCAGGATCAAAACTAAGGGCGGGGGATGCCATGGTCATTCAGTTTGTAACATTTCAGCTCGGAAAAGGCGGATGAATCTAAAATTTTAAGAAAAATGTTGTATAATTATAGCAGTGCTTTATTAGTTATTACAATTTTTTGCTTGAAAAACAATTAATTTTTATTTAAATAATATTTTTTTTAATTATAGAGGGGGGGAAGGGGGGATAGCTGCCCGTCACGCCCATGGCATACACAATGTATTTTATTTTTGCTAATGCACATGACATACATATGGAAAAACTGTAGTGTGGGCAGCTGTTGATAAACAGAAAGTTATGAACTGTTTGTCACATACGATAAACAAATGCTAAATATCATGTAGACATAGGTGTAATTTATATATTATTATATATGTTGGGTGTAAATTGTATACAATAAAAACATTAATAATAAACCAACAAATGTAAGTATAAGGTGGAAGTATGAGACAAATATTATATACAGTTAAAAGATATAAAAGATAAAATGTAAGTTTTATTTTATTTATTTAATACCAGATCGGCCTGGTGGGCCTTACATGGTTAAATGATATAGCAGTTACATTTATTTTTTTTAACAATTGATTAAATGGGGTATAGTCTCGTACGAAGGACACGACTAACTATATTCAACGTTATAATTTTTAAAAAAATAAGATGAAATAAATAGATAAAAGTAATCTTTAACAAATAGAAAACCAAAGTTAATAACAGAAATAACGACATTCGTAGACCTAACAAAACAAACCATTGGCCTCTAATGTGTAAAAAAAAAAAAAGTTAATTTGAAAACTGAACGAAGAGAAAATAAATAAATAAAATGATAGCAATTTGAATAATAGAATTGATAAATATAGAATTTAAAACCAGAATGTCCTGCATCAGTCTGGGCTTTAGTCTTCGGGTTGAGGTTGGGTTTCCCAAGTTGTAGATCACTGCTCCTTTAACTGTCAGTAAATAGGAGTGGTACGTCATGAACCGTTTCTTGATGTAATCCTCTATCGGTTCCATTTGTAATTCCCGATGCAATTGGCTATTTCTTACAAGCCAAGGAGCATCCACTGCGTTTCTTAGGACTTTATTTTTTCTTTTTTGTAAAGGATGCTGCTCCCCAGACTTTACAGCCGTATATCAGCAGTGGTCAGATAATTGTTTTAAATAAGAATAGTTGTTTATGGTTTTAATTTGTATGTTCTATTTAGGATAGGATATAGCATTGCTAACTTTGCGAGGTTTTGAGTTAGTTTGATGTTGGATATTATTTATTTATGATGTGATTTCATGTATGGCGGCGATCGAGGTGAATTCCTAGAAATCTTACTGTTTCACTGACAGGATTTCATTACTTTTGAGGATTAGTTTCGGTGGGTCTGGTGGGTGTCTGAGAGTAAAAACTTATGAAGTACAGTTTTCAATGTTCAGATTTATCATCCATTTTGTGAATTATTGTTCTAGATCATTAAAGTAACTTTGTAAATTGTTTCTAGTCATTATTATTTCATCATGTTGAGAGAATACTGCCGTATCGTCAGCGAACATAGCTATAGAGTTATGTCTGGACTGATGTCATGAAGATAGAAGTTGAACAGAATGGGAGAAAGGACTGAACCTTGTGGAATAACGGCTCTGATTTGTCTGAGGGTAGAATTAGTGTTATTTATTCTACCAGAAAATGTTCTGCCGTTGAGGAACGAGCTCATAATATTTTATAAGTGTTTCGGAGTGTCTACTTTCTTTAGTATGTATATGAGACCTCGATGCCAGACCTTATCAAACGCTTGTTTGAAGTCCAAGAACGTTACCAAGGTGTGTCTCTTCTTTTCGAATCCTTTTATTATAAATTTCGATAGTCTTGCCAGTTGGTGAGAAGTGGAGTAACAAAATATATGTTGTAATGATATATGATTAAAAAAAACAAACATTAATTATAAGGTAATAAATGAGGAGTATAGGGTGAAATTATGAGATAAACATAAAATACAGATAAAAGATATGTGAGAACGATAGGTAAGTTAACTTCTGAAATGCAGAACATAGATCAGAATTAAAAGAAAAATTATAGTAGTTTAATATGGATTAAGATTAGTTGGTAGGTTAGAGAAATAAATTTATGATTGGCAGGATTTTTTTTTATTCGACGCATCATAAAACCATAAATCGCAAAAAACCGTAATTAACGATTTGTTGGTAAAAGGTACGAAAAAACGAAAACCGTCCATACAAAATTTGTTCTAAAATTAAATTTCTTAAAAGAATTCTTCATCATAATTTGAGTTTCCTCGACCAGCTGAGGAGATGACTGGCTGTCATGATGGTAAAGTCTCATTTAAGAAAAACCACAATTATGATAGCAGATCCTACGGAAAATTAAATCCTGGAAAGATTTTGTTCTTTAGGATTTTTCCCTTTCTGTTTGTACCGTTTGTACGCAAATCTATACTCATGACACGCAAAACTCGTTCGAAGTTTTTGACAGTTTACGCCTGCAGGACGCGTTTGACTAAAAAAATATCATACATAAATTAGTATTAAAATCTAGTTTACTATTGGAATCCGTAAAAATAAGAGTAGCCAATCCGCTCTAAAATGCAGAGCTGGAAAATATTGGAAAATCAACAATAGCCACAAAATATAGACCATCACTAGTCACTGTTATGACTAGAGACCGGATTTTATGCAATAAAAAACCGGAAAAATGTGCAGTAAAAACGCAAAATGTGCATAAAACACCTAAATTCTGCAATAATCAACTTTATTGTTTAATTTATATTAATAATCATGGAAAGCTTTTCTAACCTTGTTTGAATAATGATTAAACTCGCTAAATACTTTCTTCTCATGCAAACATTCATAAAATACTAAAATAATCTGATTAAAAACCTTAAATTTTGTCGACAACTGAAGAGCAACGAGGAAGCTAATTTTGATAAATGATTTTGTATTCCTATTATGAAGACTGAAATTCAATTTTTTAACTTCTTAAAAATCAACTTCGATTTTAAGTTTTAGAAAAAATATTCAAGGCTGTGTAGCAGTTTTAATTTCCCCTAAACTTTCACATAACTTTTCAATTATTTACATGTGAATGTACCATTAATAAAAAAAACTATTAAGTAATAACTTGAAGCATTTCCTTAGTTACTCAGAATAACTGCTTAATCCTATCCTGCTTGTTCCTAGTATTTACTTGTTCTTTTTTTTTTTTTTTTTTTTTTAAGGTTGAATTTGACCCTTTATAATTCAATCAATTCATTGCTTTACCTCAATTTTGTCTCTTAAACGATTAATTAAATAAAACAAAAATAATAAAATTAATAAATAGTCGCATAAACACACCTAAATATGTAAAAATATACATAGTTTCAAAATACAAAATTACTCATTTCATTATGAACCAAATCTTGCTTTTTTATTTTATTTTATTTTTTTTTTAGGAAAAACTATTTTTTTTTTTTTTGGCGTCCGCTCCTTGGATGCCTTAAAACGTATGTATCATATGATCTATAATTTAAATTTTAAAATCTTTGTAATGTCATACAATAAAAGAATAATCTTAAAGCGTGTAAAAAAAATGTATTTTGCTTCTTCTGTAAATTTTTCTT
>NW_027107890.1:161760-173980 GCF_000696795.3 Halyomorpha halys | reverse complement strand
GCTAGATCGGTTACATAGGGAACATTAAGGTCTTTATGTATGATTTTATTTGTGAAAAACTAAGGAGCATTGAGGATTGAATACGAGAGGAATTCGAAGGTTTAGTGAAGCCCCAAAGCTCAACTCCATATGTCAGATTGCCCTTATTACAGTCATGTAGATTAGTCTTGTGTTGGAAGTTTAGACCGTTTGTCTAGTTAGTGCTGTAATAGTCGAAATTGACTTGAAGTTTCCTGTCTTTTCAGTCTTGTGTGAGGATTCCCGATTAATCGTTTGTCTACATGTAGTCCAAGGCTAACATTATTAAATGAAACTGGGATTGGAGAGTTTGGGATACAATTAATGGGTTATTATTAACTGCGAGCACACATGTGTCATCGGCATACACGGTGAGGATAGTGTTAGGATTGGTTGGAATGTCAGCTGTGTAGACGGTGGATGGGACCAAGGATACTACCTTGAGGAACACCAGCGGACTGAGAATAGAGGGATGAATAGGAACCATTGTGGTTTACTTGCAATAATCTATCAATGACAAAGGAACGAATGATAAGAAAGTATGTTAGGAGGTAGGAATTTACGGAGTTTATAAAGCAGTCCCGGTGCCAGACATATTATATATTAAATAATAATAATACGAACGTGATTAGTTGGTAGTTATTTCAATATAGGATTTCGTTTTGCGTAAAAACGCTTAGTCAGCAGGTTATTAAGTGTTTTTTGTGGTTGATTGGTGATTTCTCACAATTTTAAAAAAAATGGTTGGACAGCTTCGTATTGTTGAACAAAAACACCAATGTAATAAGTAAAAAAAACTACATTAGAGTGCTCCACTTCACCTTTTGAAAACTATAAGATACATATAAAGAAGAAAGTGGAATAATGTAGTGGTTAACTGCTTTTCCACTAACTTATAGGGAGAAATAAAAGAAAAATATAAAAAGTATTGAGAATTTCCCATCAAATTAGATCTTATTTAAGTGTGTTCTAAGAAGTCATTAATTAATTCATGGAATTATCCGTTGTGATTCTATTTTAATGTTTAAATTTTCGAACTAAGATTAAGTTGAAAATAAAGTGCGGCAAAGTATACAATTTCATGCAGTAAAAACATAAAACGTGTAATTCCATGCAAAATAAAATTCACATTTGTATTTGTGAGAATCCCTTAGTCCCTAAAAATAAATTGTTCTTGCTAGGTTTCGAGCCGGCGATAAAAAATAGGTGCATTTGTTGCACATTTCCAGCTATAATGATAACAGTTTCTTGTCACCTCCTTTGTGTAGTAAGAGATGTACAATTACGTTATATGCAAAATACGTAAAATTTGTATTTGTCGTAAAAACAAAATATAAGGTCTCCAAGCATTCAACCATTATATTGAATTTTATTTTTTGTGTACTTTGACTATGACGATTAAAAATATTTTGGCACATTAATAAATTTTAAAAGCGTTCATTTTTAGTGTAAAATTATAAAAATGCTATTTTTATATAATTTATTTTGTATTTTAAATTAGTTTCTTTTGAGATAATTTGTTATTCCTAACTTTAATAAATTGATTAAATAAATGACCGAAATAAACTTTTGAATACTATTTCATCATAGATCATATTGTATGTTTTGACAATTTGTATTAATTTTTAATGGATAACTAAAACCTACATATTTCGAAAATTTATTTCATTCTCACTTCTGCACTATAAATGTGACCCATTTTGTTCCAAAAAAAAAATGTTTTTATTAAGTAATAAGAATTAATTAAGTTTAATTTAAGAGACCTTTGAACAATTATATTGTACAAATAAAATAATAGATGCCAAATATTTTTTGCTGTTTATAATAGAACAATTTAAAAAAAAATCAAAATTCTTTCCTTAAACTTTTGATAAAATTAGTAGAGTGGTTTTATTAAATTAAAGCTAGCAAACTGCCCGTTATTAGTAAAAAAACGTCTATTTTTCTGTGAATAAAAAAAAAAATACTTCGTAACCTTTTTTTTTAACGCCGTTTTAGGAATTATTGTTCGGCACTGGTTTTAAAAATTCTATCTGTCTTGTAGGTTTTGTGTTATTTTATTTTTTTAAATTATGTTAATTATTTTTTTTCTAGAAAGTGGGTAGCGAGGCCATCGATAGAGTTGGAAATGTTTAAGGTAAATATGTGTGCCCTGGTATAGTTGAAGTTAGCCGGTCGGGGAGAGAGGTAGTCTACCTGCCCCCCACCATCTTGTAGGACGGCATTCCATCGGTACAGTCTCACCCAGTCTAAACCCATCTTCAATCTAATTCCATTAAATACTTATACAACTTTGATGTTTAGGTACTTTAGACACTAAAGGAGAGGGGGTAATTGATTTCAAAAAAATTAAATTTAGGTTTAGTATTTTTTTCAAATGATGTGGATGGATAAAAAACCGAAGAAGAAATCTCTATTAGAATAAAATCGCACAAGAATAAATTTTAAGTAATTTAGTAGTGTGAATATTAAAATTTAGTCCTATTTACTTTCTAAACTACACTAGTTTTCATATGATTTTTTGGCTTCTGTTCTTAAATTTTAAAAATTCTATTCCAAAAGTTCTACAAAATGAGTGCTGTTTCAAAGTTGTTAGTAAAGATTTCAAATATATATATAACCATGCATTATTTTTCCAACAAACTTATCATGACTTGATATCCCTATTCTATTTAAAATGCCCCTATTAATCTTCATCAAGTTCAATCAATGTTTCGATAATAATTTAATCTGATATATCGAAAACTTTTATATTTATAGACACATCTCTCTTACTTTCCTGAAAGGAGTAAAAATTATTCAATATTTTTAATGGTGTTATCCCTAAACTTGACGGAGTCTTTTTCAGTATTATTATTATTAATAATTATTTCACTTACTTTACTGATTAGTTTCATAAATTATTTTTATTCAATATGGATTACTGTAATTTTCGATATAAAAAGGATTACATTTTTTTGAAACTTGATTCATAGTTGCAACCACTTGATTCATACATTTGCGAAAGAGAAGGAGAAACAAATAAATAATTAAATTCAAGATGAATCTGTTACTTATGCATATATGCGCAAAGTCAAAATGTGAATAACGTTCGACAAATAGCGTTTTTTCGCCTACCAAAAAAAACTGCGTTTTCAATTGCCTGAAAGAAGACAAACATATGGAAGAGGACGTCTAAGGCGGCTTGATGACGAGGTAGATCTGCGCCGGATAGGACTGAGAGGATGGCAAAGATATACAGCTGATGATAAAGATTGGATGGGAGGCCAAAGTCCTAAGGCGTTATAGAGCCATTTTATGGATAGATATTTATCAATCACTCAATTAATACTTTACGAATTGGGAAAATTGTGTAGTAAAATAAAACGAACAATGAGCATGTATATTTTCTCTTGTAACACCTTACACGACTAAAAGATTTGAATTTTAACCTTAAAACTAAAAAAAAAAAAATTATATGTATTATATACTCAAAATTAACTTGAGTAGTGAATTTAGAAGAATTGTTCAAGTAAGTCATTATTTTATTCATTTTCAGTCATTACATTTTCTGTTGTAACAGATCACAAAACCGATAGTTTTGAACAAATTTGCGTTAAATTTATAAATTAAAAATAAAACTTAAAAAAAAGACTTCTAGGACTTCCATTTTGTAGCTTTCAGGACGGAGATGATCCAATCCAGGATCTCTATCCTTCTTTATCTCTCGCCGGGATCGTCATCTTTTACATTATCTTTCCTCTCGCTTGTCCCAATCTGGGTAAATAACTATAGTAGCTAAGCCGAAGGATTCCTCTGGGTGTGGTACCTTCTGATCTTGCGTCCATAATCATTTATTTCCTATCAGCTCATATTTTATTTCATATAGCTCATTCTGCTAACAGTTCCGAGCCGTTTCAGCTGTCTCCTCTCCTGGATCTCTTTCATTGAATTTAATATTTAATTCTTTCCCGACGGTTTATTTTCTAATTCCAT
The DNA here is from genome assembly GCF_000696795.3 of Halyomorpha halys. Classification (NCBI taxonomy): domain Eukaryota; kingdom Metazoa; phylum Arthropoda; class Insecta; order Hemiptera; family Pentatomidae; genus Halyomorpha; species Halyomorpha halys. The sequence continues at coordinate 169,987 of NW_027107890.1, read as the reverse complement.
CCCTGCGTGTATTATATGTCATTTTCCGTAAGTACTTTATCTCTACCTCAGTTTTTCAGAACGATTTTCTGTCTGGATAGACTCAAATCTCTGTTTTTTTTTGTACTTAATACTCATGTTTTCCAAGAAGCTGAGAAATCCTCAATACAGAAATCAGGTAAGCCTAAGACGTCTTGGGCATCGGTTTTATATATCCAGATGCACCACTTTTCACTGTGCCACTGAGATGACCAGAGAAATATATTTAATAAGAAATATTATCTATTCGTTCAAATAATACTAATGATTATAATATTTTGATTGACAAAGTAATGAAATTTGAACGATACAATTATTGAATAAACCTAATCTGTGCAATTAAGAGTAACATTTTATTTGATTTGGTCGTCAGCTTAGTGTACTTATATTTCCTTTTTATTTTGAAAAAAAAGATTTTTTTACCAGAATTATTATGATAAATTTATAAGTCCCTGCGTTGTATGGGAACCAATTAAATATAGATTTAAGGTAGTTATGAAGTAAAATTGTTAAATTCTATTTTTACTTTATATTAAACATCTGAATATATTTTACACCACTCTGCATATCAATAAACATAATTTTAGAAGTAAATAAAATATTTAAAAACAGCTTACGAATTGCCAAATTATTGAGGTTGTCACTTAGTTCACTCTCTCTTCCAACAGTTCAGGAATTATAGATTTTATTTAAGGATTTAAATAACTGGATATGGACTAAAGTTGTTAAAAATATCACTTAAGCAATGATTTACTGTGTTATGGTTCATCATGTCTCAATTTTATTCGAAATTTTCTTACAATATAGCAAAAAAAGAAAGATAAGTTTAGATTTTCTTACAATATAGCAAAAAAAGAAAGTTAAGTTTAGATTTTCTTACAATATAGCAAAAAAAGAAAGATAAGTTTAGATTTTCTTACAATATAGCAAAAAAAAGAAAGTTAAGTTTAGATTTTCTTACAATATTTTATCAAAAAATGATAAGAGAAATTTGCTCGACCAGGTTTTATTAAAGTGTCGTAATACTCGATATATAACGATTCCATTAGATATTCTCCAAACTGTTGCATATGAGATAAATCCTTCCTTGCATTTTTTCATTTTATCTTCTAAAAGATCACTTACTTTCTAAGCTGGAAATTTAGGAAGTGTTAGGTTGTTTAAGAATCTTACATAAGTTTGTAGTTTCTCTCTAAGATGTTCTCTCGTTTTCTTTTATTTTAATTATATTTTGATATATTCACATGATGGTCTAAGTAAACTCAACTTTATGAATATTAAATATAATAGTCTTAAAGAAATAGTTTTCTCTATTTTATTTCTAAATTACATTAAATCGAGAAAAGCTCTAATCTCAGAAAGCTGCATTTTACGTTTTTATAATACGAAACCTAGGCTCTCAAGGTAGGAATGGAACGAATCTCGGGGGTCTGTTCCGGGCGTGGAACGGTTTGGAACTGTTTCACGAAGACCAGCTCCAACTAAGTACAGTCCCACTCCACCTAGGTCCAGGCTCAGTTCAATCAATGCAACTTAACTTTTAAAACGTTTGAGCTAAGATTCACATTTTATTAATTAGAAATATTAATTTAACTTTATTAATGAAGTAATCTTATCACTAAAAAATATAAGTAATTAAAATTAAAAATTTAAGTATTTAGCGTGCTTTATTAATGTGACAAAATAGTTTTTTTATGCACGTTTATACTTAAAGAAATTGTATCGCCCTTTTAAAGACTAGTTTACCCCTGCGAGAATTCTCACATTAGATATCAATCCTTCTTCACTTTAATAAATAGGAGTTAGGTTTGACCCGTGCTTAATACGTGCGTTATAAATAATATAAATTATAAATACACGATATTAAGTTAGTAACAATTCATTCAAGAAGTAATTGTCAAGCACCAACAGAAAAAGCTCTTATGTTGGCGATGAAATGTTAACTCTCAAAATATACATTAAACATTACTGGATTAATGAAAAAGTCCGTGATCTGTCTAAGATCCTTTTATATTTAGCAGTGATTAAGAGTTAGGCTCGGAAAAGACCAAACAACTGTGATGAGTATGAGTACGGCCATGGTGGCTGTCGTTGGACTTAAATTTTCCGATTTCGATCCGTCAACTTGCTACCGTAGGAGGTTTGATAGCTCTCACATTTTTGTACCCTTTGTTCCAGTTTGAATTTAAGAATTTTAATTGAGATTTACTACTTCTCCATAAAATTCCCATTCGTTTGATACCTCATTGATCAAAATCCATCGTTCTTGAGAGCCAGAAGAGGTATCCATAGTACTGTAATATATATGTACTATAATTATTGGAAACTAAATCAGTAAATTTTCCTTAAAGAAGCCTACTGGTTTTGATAAAAAAATGGCTTCTATACTTCAAATACCAGTATTTTATTAGAAGTGAACGATGAAGGAATTAAAAGTGATCTTAATAATAATTATTTTACTATACTTCCTAATAAACAACTTTCTGAAGAAGTTCTTGAAGTTGTAAATTAAGTTTTACGATTTTCATTTATAAAGAAATAAACAGAATTTTGACGAATAAAGTTCAGAAGACTTCTTTTAACTTCATATCCAATAATGTCATGCCAATACCTTCTTACATGGAAAAAATAAAGTATTTAAACAGAAAGATACACGCATAGTGATACTATTCACTAATATATTATTAATTGTAAGTTATGATTACACTAAGTGAACAGTTGTTAGTTTTGAAGAAATGTCAGCTGATAACACTCAAGAGGTTAAATAGTTTCAATTCTTTTTTGTAATTATTCAATTAAATATTTTAATAAATTTTATTTGTCCTAAGAAATAAAAATTAAAGTGTCAATTTAAATTCTATGACTGCTATTCTCAATTAGTTTAAAATATAAAAATAATAATAATGATAATGATTATTATTACTGATTAAAATCAGCAATAATAATGATTATTATTAATAATATTGCTGATTGAAATCAATTACCATATCATTATTTTTATTTCAATAGAAGTAATTTATTTTTTTCATTCAGAATAACCAAAAATGGTAATATAACAAATTTCATAACTTTTTAAAAAGCATTTCCCTATTCAGAGTACTATAAAACCTGATTACCATTAAATCTATTTGGACCTGGTTGAACATTAAGGATAAATGCAACTACTGGAATCTTTCTAACCTGGAATCGGTGAGGGTTAGAGCTACCTGGCAAGGAGATCAAACGAGCCAAGTAGACTTGGAACTGGAACGATTAAGGGGAACTGTTACCACTACAGAACTGGAACTGTTGGGACAGTTCCAAACTTTAATGGTTCCAGCAAATCCCTACCTCAAGGTAATATGCAGGCTCCTCGCTGGCTTAATCCCGCCTCAGGATTCTTGATGTTTCTTCTGGAAGTTTGAAAGAGAAATAAATTGGTTCTATGCTAAAATAGACACTTGTATTTCACACTACTTTTTTACGAGTTCATTATTTCTGTATACCTCTCCATCCTGCAAATTTATGTTAAGTTGTTGAAATAACCTTTTGTATATCAACTTTTTTTTATAATATCTGCTTCGATGAAGTCTAATTTATTAATATTCAAGTGCCCAACTAAATAAAAATGTTAAGAAGAGATATATTAATTTTTAAAACCGTTATATTTAAAACCTTTATTGACCTCAAAATTCTTGTAATAAAAATGATTGAGTCGGGCTGAATCGAATGTTTCAAAAATGCACAAGCTTAGTAGATTTCAAATTATAATCGGTGGATTTATGAAACATATATTTTCAGGTCTCCTGTGTGAAGAAATCACTAAGGACCTACCTGCGCAACGGCTAAAAAAGTGGGAAGGGTCCATCTTTAGGTCCCTTCTGATCGAAAACGCGGTGGTTCACGAGTGGTGAGTTGGTCAGCATTGACGAGTAAAATTAGTTTCTTTTAAAGGCTGGATAAGACCGTGAACTTATGAGAAACATATCGTAGGAAATCTGTTATGTAATAGTTTGTATAAATTCTGATGATACGCTTTGTTTAAAACCCACAAAAGGACGTATTTTCGTGATAATTCAGTAAAATATTTGTATAATATTGAAAATTTTATATTATTGATTTTCATGGCTAGATTGTGAGAAAAAAAATATTAGTTTAAAATTTACTTTAGTCCATTTATCGTGAGAACTGTTTAATCACAATTTTATTTTAAATAAAAAATTCAATATTATTACGTACTCGATATTCAATATTGTGTATTGCGAATTTTTAATAACACCACTATGTAAATTATTTGAAAATTGTATACGATTTGTACCTGAAATTATTTTTTGTAGATTGTCCACATTTGCTAACTGCTATCTTTGGTGACATTGGCGGGAACTCAAGGCACTATACAGTAACCTAACTTTACTTGTTTTAAGAATAGAGTTTCCACTTTGGGAGGAACTATTTTCATATTTTGAATTGCCTGGAAGCGTATCCGAACGTTTCACCCTAACATCATATAATAAGTACTTCTAATTATTTCTATGTTCCACATTGTTTTAATACGAATTTTTTGTTTTTATTTCACATTGGTACACAAAAGCCACTCAGTTTTAGTTGGGTGTGGGAAAATTCTGCAAATACATGTGTACTACATAAATATTTTTTCGGTTGTAATATGATCAATTAAGGAATCAAACTGTGAATGTTATACATACTATTTTAAAGTAAAATATAAAACGAACTTCTTGATTTATAAAAAAAAGTTCTTAATTTAACCTTTTTTGTATAATAAAAGGCTGCATGAAACAATTTTTATTTTACCAATCTGTTCTATTTTTTTCATATTCACTCTTCTAGAAAATGGTTTGAATATTATGAAAACTATGCTATTGGCCCAACTAACCAGAGAAATGTGTATAATCGTTAAAAAAAAAACACATGAGGGAATACTTATTGTAATTGGAAAATTTCTTATCATTGTGTTATCCGCATTAGATTCTTATAATTATGTAAAAAATAAAGGTGTCTTACTAAAATGACTTTGCTCCTAAGGTGTGCGGAAAATTATATCAACTTCATCAGTAGATATTAGTCATTGTTTCTACAGTATTGCAATGATTTTGTTCATTTCAGACTCTTTAATGGTATTTACGTTGACAATTGTTTGAATAATATGCACTAATACATATGCATCTATGTTCTTCCCCTCTTCATAGGGGTTTCATAGGTTTTACAGTCCAAGATGGACTTTGGCCTCCTAGACATTTCAACTCCGCTCAGCTCTACCCAAAGCTCTTCTTCTCCAGCCAGTCTCTCCAATCCTCCTGAGGTCTTTTTCCACGTCCTTTCGCAAGGTTTCCCTAGGGATAATTCCTCTTGTGACCTTTGATATTCTTTTGTTGGGTAACCTTTCTATATGAACAATCCTGCTTAATGCTTCTGGACTTGATAAATCACACTATATATTCATGTCGATTAAGGCCATCCAATTCTTTATTATTTCCAATGCGCAAAGTGCCTTGTTCACATATTGAACCAAAAATTCATCTCATAATCTTCCGCTCAAAGATTCTAAGTCCCTGTTGATCATGAGCGTTATAAAAAAAGAAAATAAGGATGAGGAATGACACACGCGAGTTTAAGTGAAAGACTGCATTTTTGGTTTTTTTTTTCTAACCTCCTAAATTTAATTTACGAACTTGTTACAATATTTAAAGACTTAATTATAAGACTAAATTTAAATATATACAATATATAAATACTCTTCTTTTGTCACTTGGCATTGTCATAAAGAGAGCTAGTACCGCTGAAAGCAGGGGTTACAATATTTTACAATATAAGAGAGTACAATCAAGGGGAGGGACCACTCCACTGGGGTAAGAGGGGGTTTACATGACTTCTGGCTGCAGGGTCCGAAGCCTTTTTCTCGGCGAGGATTTTAGCACCAAGGGAAGGGCGGGATTTTAGCACATCATGAGCTCTGTGGTGGGATGAGTAAGCGGTAGAGCCTATAGGTCTTCTGTCAGGCCAGCTTGAGTCATTCCTGACGTGACTGGAGCAGGTGAGATGCCTTTCCTGTGTCACACCGAGGTAGAGGTTGGTGTTCGAAATCTTTCGGCCTTCGCCATCCACGACGAACCGCTGCAGGAGTCTGCCTCTCTTGCTCTTCTGGAAATACATGACTATGGAATCCGTCTTAGCGGGTTCACCCTGATGCTACTGTCTTGCTTCAGTGTAGCTCGTAAAGCAGTGGTAGGTGGTAAAGCAGTCTGATCGAGAGCTTGCTTAGTAACAATGCTGGAGGCTTAAACTCCGATGACATCCGGTACCACTGCTACTAAATGTTTGAGGTAGACTATTAGTGCTCAGAAAACGAAAAACAGTTACAGTCCTAGCACAGAACCTTGAGGGACCCAGTAGGTGGTGGGGACCGGACGCGAGAAGTCCCCGTCACCTCGTATGACGAAGATCTTCTGCTAAGATAACTTCCGATCAGTCAACATAAAGGGGGGGGGACTCAAGTCAGCGGAGTAGAAGACCTTTGTGACGCTCTCAAAGGCATGGTTGTTATCCAAGGAGATGAAGGCCATCAAAACACCAGTTCTTCTTCATCTGTTCTATGGTGTGCATTTGTATATGCATGTATATACAAAAGTTTCTTTGTATATTATTTTAGTTTAATAGCTGTTTGTAACAAAGTCTAATCAAAATCATTTTGATAAGGAGTTAAGAAAAGTGACCTTACCCATTTGGCCCCGTATAGCTCTACAACATAGTTGTGTGGATTTCTCTAGTGTAGTATTTTAAATTCCTCAGTTACCTCTTTTTTCATTGGAGTAAAAATTCTTAGAAATACTCTGTTTTCGAAACATCAAGACTTTTTTTTCAATAGGAGAGAACTAAGTAATTTTTCAGCAGAAGAGAATTAAATATTTACTACCTTTAAAGTTTCTTTTATGATTCCTCTATATAATGGATTCCATAATTAACAGTTGTACACATCTTCAGACGTTTCTACAATTTATCTATATTAAAGAACTCATATTTTTCTTATACTAACCATTTATTTATATACTAAAATAAAATTGTTGATCATACTCTCATAACTTTTAAAATTAATATGATATAAAATGTAAATTAACTAAGCTGTCATTGAACAAGATAGGACCCTCAGTGATGCTTTACGCACCCTACCATTACGTCTAAGTGTTACTGTGGAAATTGATCCTTGTTGGTGAGCTTGGATTGGGGTATATTAACCACTTACTACGCATTGCTTTAGTTGATTTTTTTCCTGCAGAGGTGTGATTTACTATTTACTTTTCTGAATTTATAGTCAATAGTAAATTGCATTTTACCAGAATTTAGGTGAAAACTATATGGTTGTACTAAAAATTAAAAAATATAAAATATTACATTTCAAAGAAGAATGCGTACGATAAATAATTACTATATTCTAAACATTGACTTCTATAAATTCATCCAGTTACAATCTTATACCTTTTAAAAATACTGGAAGAAGAAATCGATTTGATGAAGGATTTTAATTTTTTTTTTAACAGTCAACTTGTGATAGCTCAAATACTTCAATTGCACATCTTTTTTTTCTTTTATTATGAACTATGATTAGTGAAAAAATCAGAAGCTATGGAAAAATAAAAAAATATATGTATGTATTAATAATTAATTTGTTATGAATTCATAAGTTTCATTCCCCAATACCTAAATCTCTAATTTTCAATTTGCATACACATAAAAACATAAAACGCTTAATTCCTCCCTCCCGGATATTCAAATAGATTACTCATCTGAATATTGAAATTTTACTTCAGAAGGATATATATTTATTCTTCAGAATTTATCTTGTATAATGAACTAATGATATGTGAGTAAATCATTTGAAGCGCACGTCATACCTTCTAGAATGCGTGGAGGGGACTAATTGCTGTTAATCGAGTTCATTGGGCCGGTAGAAACATGAAAAAGTTTCACCCCTGAATTTCTCAATATTTTGAAAACTAATTAAATTTAAGGAATAACAAAATTTGAGACAGAAAATGAGTTAAATATGACTATTATTATAAAAAACAAAAAAGCATGGAATGAGGTAGCCAGAAATGAGAAATATATATATATATATACTACAATTTAAATTCTATGACTGCTATTCTCAATTAGTTTAAAATATAAAAATAATAATAATGATAATGATTATTATTACTGATTAAAATCAGCAATA
>NW_027107890.1:158785-160150 GCF_000696795.3 Halyomorpha halys | reverse complement strand
GATTTATGAGGTATGATATAGTTATGATTTTTGAATAGTGATTTTTCCAAAGAAAAAGTTTGAATAACTGGTAGTTAACATAAATAAATAAAACAAGAAATTTATTCAAAATTTAAACGTTTATGGGAAGTTGAACAGTTTTTGGTTAAAAAAAAAAAATGCATTTTTTCAATTTTTCACTCTTTAATTATTATAAAGAACGCCCTAAAAATACTATTATGCATTGGATTAAATTTTTTTAATTTTTTAACTTCACAAATTAAGAAAAGTTTTAGCAGACCCCAGGCCGTGCTAAAGTCGAGTGTGATAACAGCCGTATTTAGTAAACTAATGTCAACTGAGTTTCTTGACACACATCACGCTTAACATACTAAGCACATGTTGCGTTAATAATAAAGGCTAGATGAACCCAAATTTATTTAATACTATTTACTATTTAAATAGGCTCTATTTCTAGAAATTCTGCTTTTAACCTCTCTTTCTTCATTCTGGTTATCATTGGTGACAGAGCCAAGGTAAGAAAAGCTTCTTACCATTCCAAAATTGTAGGGGCCTATTACAAAGCGACTCTGTCTCTGATTCAGTGACTCGTACCCAATACCATAATCTTCGTTTCCCCCCCATTAATATGCAGGCCCAACTCTTTTGCTTCGACATCCATCGCTTCGAAAGCCATCCTAAATGGTGGATGATTCTTTTTGGATAATTTTTTGCAAGCAGGAAAAATTTGAAAAAATATTTTTTCAAATAAAAAAAGTTATGGTTTGAAAATATTATGAACAAAAAACGATGTTTCTTTTTTTTCAAAGATAATATACGTTTTCACTTGAGTAGGCAAGAAATAATAAAAAATATATCAAATGTGAAATTTTCGTTTTTGAATCTAAAAATCCAATTTTATATTTTTTATTGGATTTGAAATTATTTTCAATTGATTTAAAATTACTATTTTATTGAAATGATGTCGAAAATTAAAAACAATTAGGTAATAAATAAAACATCGGAAACTTAGGATAAAAAAAGAGGACATGTTTATTAGAGCAATGTGTTTCTAATTTCTGGTACCAAGTTAACCAAAGTCATATTTTCTGAAATTCCGTACCCGCAAGGATAGAAATTTATAATCGTTTTAATCACATAAAAAAATTATTTTCAAAAACAATAAAATTAACCTTACAATGAAATGGTGAACAAGCAATTTCATAAAATTAAATGTTATTAAATCTTTGAAAAAAAGAAATAAAAGAATACACATAAAAACATAAAACGCTTAATTCCTCCCTCCCGGATATTCAAATAGATTACTCATCTGAATATTGAAATTTTACTTCAGAAGGATATATATTTATTCTTCAGAATTTATCT
>NW_027107890.1:156834-158490 GCF_000696795.3 Halyomorpha halys | reverse complement strand
ATAATATTTTCGCCATCCTGTGGAAGTGAATGGATGTTTTATACAAAATCAGTAATAAGCCTTGTTGATAGTTGCGATTTGTGAAGAGTGGATGTGAGGATTGATTCCGCCATGATGGGAGTAATTCGCTATGGTTGATTTATTAACCTTCCGTCCAAGCCTTTCAAAACATTATGGCGTCCATTGAATTCCATGTTTTCAATAATTTAGTGTAAATTTATTATAAAAAATTTTAGTATTTATTTTAGTTGGTAGAAATTTTAATTTCATTTCAGAAATTCCATATGCAGATAATAATTTTAGAACTGTTATAAACAAGGAATATCCTTTTTACTGAAGAGATTAGAATCTTCATCCCAGTTCCGATTTTTTTTTCTCGAATAACTGAGCAAAATCCTGTTTTATGCGTAAATTAAACTTATTTTTGCTCAGCTGGAATTTTATATTTCAATATGAACAATTTAGATTTTCGTTATATTCCTCCCTCGTAGCCCAGCCAACTTCAAACATCTCCAGACCTCAATTAATTAATACTGTAGATCTATTTTGACATTAAAAACTTGAATACAGAAAAAAACTTACCGTTACACATAATTTATATTTTATTAAACCTGTTTGTGTTAAGATTTGTTTTGAGAGAATTAAGACTAACAATTGTTCATCGGGGATCTTCCATGAATACCTTGTTGATTAGGACTAATTGAGTGGTTATGTGTAACTATTTTAATTAATTAAAATTGTATTTTTTTCGAGCATTTGGAATTCTATAAAATAATTTTTTTATAATGTAAATGCTGAAAAACAAACAAACGAAAAAAGGAATATTTGTACAACTATTGCCAAATCTCCAATGTGTTTCCTTGCTAAACAGTTGGGACAACTTTCGATAGAACATTGATCATGAGTTGACCTGTTTACTCTGTACTGGATCTCTTTAGTTTTGTGAGTTCTCTGATACTTAATCGATTCCGTTTCACTCAACGTTTATAATAAATACGCTGGCACTAGTGCGAAACGATAAACAAAAGTGGTAAAATCTTGAAATGAAAGCCTCATAGTAATTTTCTGCGCGTGGTTTTACATCGTTTGAAAAATTAAAAAAAGGTTTTAGCAAACCCCAGGCCATGCTAAAGTCGAGTGTCATAACGGCCGTATTTAGTAAACTAATGTCAACTCAGTTTCTCGACACACATTACGCTTAACATACTTAGCACGTGTTCCGTCAATAATAAAGGCTTGGTGAACCCAAATGTTCGATGTCAGGAATCGCTATATACATATCTGTCCAGTGATGACTGTCCAAACCCAAATAAACTGGATCTTGACGCAATCCTCCCACCTACACTTCGGTCTATCCCTAGGTTTAGTGTGTATTATTATTTTAGGGATTCGTCGTTACTTAGCCTGGAATCTTACACGCCCATCTTATTCGCCGGAATGCAATAATCTGAATGGTATTTACCGGGTGCAGTTCTCGCAATTCTGTATTGTGTAGCCTTCTAGATTTTCCGGTTAGCTCTTCCTTCTTTTTTGGTCGGAGCATTTTATTTTCACAAACCTTAAGGTATTATTCACCCCTTAGTGTGAGATACAACGTTTCGCAGCCGTAAGTAGTAGTAGGAAGGATAATAGTTCCCTAAATTCTGACTTTTACGT
>NW_027107890.1:154962-156784 GCF_000696795.3 Halyomorpha halys | reverse complement strand
AAACTTTTCATAAAATGTTTTGATAATTTATATTCTAATCCAGTTTATTTATTAATGTATAACCTTCAATCTATGAAGTGTTATTCATTGATAAAATTGATCATACACCGTCAAATTAAATAAGCACTTCCCTCTTAGAATGTACTGTTGAATATAAATAAAAATAATTGTTTATAATTAAAAAAAAAAATCAATATTCAGTTATATTTCAATAACATATGAAAACTTAAAACAAGGTATATCGATTTTTTTTTCTCGATTTGATTAACAGCGGTTTCTTATTAAGTTTATAAGTTCAAGTTATAAGTTTTACTGTTCAAAGTTACTGTTGAAGAATATGCGTAAAGTGAAAACGGATGATTCGATTTATTTTACTTTACCTTTATTTTACTCTTCATTCATTATGGAAAATTAAAATTTTTTTATTTGAATCTAAAAGTACTATGATGAGTTATTTGGACAAGTAGAAAATAAAAACAATTATCACTAAATAGACAGTGGTGAAAACTTACCACCAAATCATTATTATTTTTACAAATACAAACATTTATTTTACAATGATTTATAAAACAATATTAAGGTCATGGCGTCTGTGGTGCAGCATGTACGAATCCAAAAAAAAATACAATAATTTCAAATCAATATCCTGAGAATAACAGTAGATGCCATCTAGTTTGTAAGAAATAGTCAAATGCATCACGAACTACAATTGGAATTAATAAATTAATTTATCAAAAAAAAAAAATAATACAGAATTCCAATCCTAGTTACCAGGGGATACATTGAATTGCAATTACTTACAACGTTGGAAATCCAACTTTATCTGGAGACTGAAATTAGTCTGTTTTACAATACATTCAGCAATAAAATCAGTATTTATTTATTTTTATAATTATTATTATACAATTACAAATTTGTTTAATAATTTATTTTTATCATTTAAAATTATTAAAAAAATATAAAATTGTAAGTAATTCGGGGTTTCTTTTGACCAAAGCCTCACATTATCAATTGTTATAATAACCATACAAGGATCATTAGGACGATCTGGTAATAAAGAAGTATAAAAAGAAAAACACTTATTTTATATTAAAAAGAAAAAAGTTCAATAAAATTTAAATACAAAATCGTATTTCTCATTGCTTATTGAACAGTATTGGCAACCATGATCATGGATAGATCAGAGATAACCAGGTAAAATGAATGGGTTTGTTAGGTAAGGCTATGAACGTGTGAAAAGTGGTTGGTTATACGCTTCGTTGATCTCAACCCTTAGCGTTCTCAGGTGTCCACACTATCGAATGTCTATTCACACTTATATTAGTACTCTTTAAGTAAAAAATTACTTTTGAGTCGTGATTTATGAGGTATGATATAGTTATGATTTTTGAATAGTGATTTTTCCAAAGAAAAAGTTTGAATAACTGGTAGTTAACATAAATAAATAAAACATAATTTATATTTTATTAAACCTGTTTGTGTTAAGATTTGTTTTGAGAGAATTAAGACTAATTGTTCATCTTCCATGAATACCTCGTTGACTAGGACTAATTGTGCGGTTATGTGTAACTGTTTTAATTAATTAAAACTGTATTTTTTTCGAGCATTTGGAATTCTATAAAATAAGTTTTTTATCATGTAAATGCTGCCTGGCATTGATCGAAATAAGTTATTTTGATAAAAAATAACGAAAAAAGGAATATTTGTGCCAAATCAACTCTGTATTAGATCTCTTTAGTTTTGTGAGTTCTCTGATACTTAATCGATTCCGTTTCACTCAACGTTTATAATAAATACGCTGGCACTAGTGCGAAACGATAAA
>NW_027107890.1:145415-150526 GCF_000696795.3 Halyomorpha halys | reverse complement strand
TATAATAAAATTAACTTCCGACAAATAATTATAAGCAGTTAAAATAAGGCTTTACTTTCTTGATACTGTATAATAAAATTAACTCCCGACATATAATTATAAGCAGTTAAAATAAGTAAAGCATTATTTTAACTGCTTATAATTATATAATATAATATAATAAAACTTACTTTTAACTTTTTACTTCTTAACTATAATAAAATTAACTTCTGACAAATAATTATAAACAATTAAAATAAGGCTTTAGTTTCTTGATACTGTATAATAAAATTAACTCCCGACATATAATTATAAGCAGTTAAAATAAGTAAAGCCTTAATTATTAGAGAAGCATTTAGCCTTCTCTAATAAATAAGGCATTACTTTCTTGGTAATGTATAATAAAATTAACTCCCGACAAATAATTATAAACAGTTAAAATAAGTAAAGCTTTATTTATTAGAGAAGGCTAAATGTACTGTTACATCTTGTATGAAATACCTCAATCCTGAATGAACTAGAAATGGTATGAAATCCTGAATTCTGAATAGATAAGGATGTATAATTTTCTCTTTAAAACTAACGTCCTTCGCATAAGAAAGTGGGATGGGCTTTGTGCCAATCTGTTGAGTAATAAAGCGATTCATTCAAGGAACGAACATCCATTGGTCATCGCTTTGGAAAGACCAACTCACATTTACATCTAGTTAGAGTAAATTTCAACCTTGCTATTTTCCTACAAGAAACAGCGTGAATATTGGAAAGAAAGCTAAAATAAACACTATGAAAGAATACATAATAAACTTATGTGATAAGTCTGTGTGTTAATACTAATCGTAAATCACAATTATATATACATATATACTTTCTTTCACTCATATACTAGTAAGATTTTAAGCCTTGTTATGTGATGATAAACTCTTTAATGATCCTCATAAGAAGCATTAAATGAATTAATAGAATTTTTTTTTTTTTCAAAGCCCTATTTAAAATAAAGTTTTGTGTTTAATAGTGTCTGTGTAGTGGAGTTTGGTATTTATCTGAAACGTTGTTACATTTTAAAACATGAATGTAGTGCATAATTATTAACTTTATTCGAGTTAATCTGTGTGATATTTGATGGTATTGAGACATGCCACTAGTAGGAGTTAATGATCTTAAAAATTAGGTCTAAATCTACGACTATTTACAATATTTACAGGTTGTTCAAGTGGGTATAATTGCTGCCTGTTGCCACCGCACTGGTGGAGGCGTTGGTCGCAACGTATGGAATAGAGGATTAGGTTGATGTTTCAAGGAGTTCAGGAATTTAATATGTCTTTATCTTAATGTGTATTCCTGATGAAGTCTGGGACCATTGGAATATCCAATAATTTGTGAAGAGTCGGCGGTTTCTCCTTCTTCCATACTGTAGTCTGTACAATCTTCCGCGGGTTGGAATTTGGGAAATTTTGAAGGTGGCGCTTTGGAATTGGAAGGTGTATCATCATTGAGGTGGATGAACAAGGGAGCACCGTATAGAAGCGCTGGACGGAGTAAGCTCTAGTATACTTGAAGTTTTAACCGGAGGGAAAGGGCCGATGATTTTAGGAGATGGTGTAGGCGGTAGAATTTCCTTCTGACTGTTTTTGTTTTTTGATATAGATGAGTACAAAACTTTTGTTTCTGGCATCCTTTCGTCCTGTTGACGCAACAGCATATCTTCTTCGTTTGGATCAAGTTGTTTTATTAAATTAGTTATTAGCATTCATGTTTTCTATACTCACTGTTTTTAAGTATATGTGTGTAATATAGGCTCTGTAAAGCTACATTGTATAAACGTTGACAATTTTCTGTTATATTGATACTGTCAAGATGGCGAGACAATGGTGCAATGTTGCAATGTCCTATCCCATAAGACAGTCAGTTGGAAAAATTACCATACAGTTACCACCCATTATTGATGATACAGTTAGAAACATCGAATGAAATATATTTATTATAATATTTCAACCAAAAAAATAATCAAAACACAACATGATATCAGAACGACGGTTCCCAGCTAAATCGCCGCTAAGTTGACAATTTCCTCATAAAAATACAACTTTCACTTTACTAACTAAATATTTTTGAACGTTTGATTTGAAACAATTTTCAGAATCTTCCGTGAATTTCCTTTTTGATCAT
The DNA here is from genome assembly GCF_000696795.3 of Halyomorpha halys. Classification (NCBI taxonomy): domain Eukaryota; kingdom Metazoa; phylum Arthropoda; class Insecta; order Hemiptera; family Pentatomidae; genus Halyomorpha; species Halyomorpha halys. The sequence continues at coordinate 148,381 of NW_027107890.1, read as the reverse complement.
ACCAGCTAAAGGAAACCAAATAAGTAAAAATGAATAATTTACAGAAGTTATAGGAAAAATCTCACTCAATTCGAGGTAATTTCTTGGGGGTTTGATTTAAGTTGCTTCATTTTATCGCCATACCTAACATTGTCAAGCTCGTTTAATTTAAAAGAATTAATTTAATTTTAAAGAAACATTAGATATCTAAATCACGAATAACTATATTTTTTTTGTCTTGGTTGTGTTATCTCCTGGTAACCAAAGTTGAGAGATGTCCAGTTAGAGGATTTGTATTTTTATGAAGGAAATTTGGTTTTCTTGGAAAACCTTTTTAAAATCACATTTTGATAACGGCTTAAGATAGGTCGGTGGTCTAGACTGTATTTTTGATACAGACATTCACCACTGGAGACACTGTATATTCCATAAGATAAAATTTTTTACCTTTTTACGTATCAAAGTTAGATTAAAAAGTATTATATTCCGTAATGTTACGAAATTCAATAGAACTTTTTTACTTCTAAACATGTTATACACTCTTTAATTTCGAGTCTGGTCTAATTTCGGATTTGGACATAATTGACCAATTTTATTTACTCATGTCATTCCAAAAGCTGATAAATCATGAAATTTGTTTAATTTTTTTTTTTTCCCACCATCACATGCACGTTAACAGATGAGTATGGTGATGGTCTCAATGGAAGGGATGCATATATGGCGTATATTATTTATATAATTTTATAATTTTGTACATACTACTTTTTGAATGTATTTTGTTTATTTTTTTATTGGCGCTACAGACCGTGGAGGTCCAAGGCCTTGCGCGATGTACTTAGGAAATACATCGCGCGTTGTTGAATACATTGACGTGGTTTTCATAGGGTAGGTTCGTCACTCCCACGCCTATTTTTATGAGTGCCACCCATTGGCTAACGGGCCTCACAAATGCCCAAGGGAAACATTGTGAGTGAGTATTGTATAGTTTTAAGCTTTAAAAAATCCCGGTTTGGGCCGGGGACTCGAACTCGCAATCTTTGGGTTGGCAGACAGGCGCGTTATCACGCTGCTACCATCACACCCTATATATTTATTACTTCTATTAATTTTTATGCTTGTTATTTTTATTTATTACCCTTTATTTTAAAATATTTATGTCTTGTTGTATTAATCTTAAAGTTATATCTTCAACTGAAAGAGTTTCATTTATAATTAGATCTTGTGAATGAAAAGGTACTCTTCATTGTTTTAATTACTTTATTTTATATCATTAAAAAACAATAACGTCTCAGAGTTGTCACCACATCATCAGGTATCTACAATAAATTCTCAAATTTATCCTTTTGAATGAATGGTATACAACACATAATCAATATATCACGATTTCTTTTTTTTAAATATCTTTATTGAAATTTACAACTGTATATTATATAATACATTGAGTAAATTTGATCTTAGCTAAAATGGAGTGTTACAGGCGTGTAAAGCAACTACCCATTGGTAGCACTCTAATGACATTTTACATTAGCTGGTCCCGTGGCCATCTTCTTTTCGGGCGCCTCGGAGAATTGTCAGGAATGGAAGAGGAGCGTTAGAAACTAGGGAGTTTGTAATGGAAGGTGTGATATCTGGTTCGGGCTAGGATTTCTTTTTTAAAAATTTTAAAACAATTACCTGATTAAACATCTTTTTAAAATTACATTTTGTTTTCTTCTTATTAGTCTTATAATCCTAACAATAACATATTATTGTCACTAATATAAAATTTTAATAATTAAAAAACCAACATATTATCAACTTAATATTTACTTTGATTTAAATGTATTTTTTTTTAAAGCATGTATATTGAGTATTTGTTTAGTATAATTGTGCATGACCATGTAGGATTTTTTATGTATATATATATTTTTCTTATATTAATAGTTTTTACTATTTATTATACTGAGAACTAGATATATAGGTAAATAATAAAAGGAAAAATTAATAAAAAAAAGATTGAAAAAAATGAAAATATAGCAAAAAGAAAAAGTTTAATAAACTAAAACAATAAGGACAAAAATATGTATTTTAATATATAATGATATTAATATACATATGTAATATAAGAATCATAAGTAATTGTTCAACTAGTCTTATGCTGTGTGTAAATCCTATGTGGTTGGGCCCCTCTACTTTTTTAATAAAGTGTTTCTCTCCTGGTATATTATAATATTCATTATTAACAATATACATTTATTATATAACAATATATTGTGAGATGGCGTTGACATAAGAGCACTGTAGCCTTCGAACTGAGTGTTGAACTTTACGTGGTGCAACATAATGGAATGGACTTCAATTAAGCATCACCACGTCCTGTTAAAGAATCTGAGCTATTTCAGTTTTGAAATTTAAAATCAACTGGGAGACGTTGCATCATATACTTGCCGTATACCTCTTATGATGACTTCCTTTCAAGGATCTTTTAATTTTGTTTATTGAAAATACCTAACTCATTTTGTCAGTAGTAACAATCATGAATAAATATAACATAATAGAATAAATGAAAGAATTGAAGAGAAACAAAAGAAAAATATTTTAGAATATAATAGCAGTAATGTAGATGTATAATATACAGTTAGAAAGCTAAATATTAAAATAATTAATGTCTAATATATAAAGTCGTGTAGAAGCTGATGTAGAGTAACGAAAAACATAAACAGATGATATGTATGGGAAAAATATATGGTATATTTTTACTTTCAATTAATTTTTACCCAAAGTAGCAAATGAAAATAGAGTGATGGGCGCACGGCTCCAATTTTTATTCCATTCATATCTAGACAGCGATATCCATTGATTGTGAGTGAGCTGATATCTTCACATAATGCAATTAAAGTATGACTTAACTGGTATGTAGAAGAATATAATATTAGAGTATAAATGTGACTAGAGACTATATTATTTAATCATTATGTTATTTCATTTATTTATTTTTCATACACATA
>NW_027107890.1:142021-144765 GCF_000696795.3 Halyomorpha halys | reverse complement strand
GCAAACACTCAACTTGTATATATTTTAAGAGAGTTTTTTTTTTTCACTTATTTATTTATTTTATTTTATTTTAGTATGTATGAGATCATTCATCACTATTACCTATTGCCCACAACTGTGTGGCAGATTGTAATATCTATCAATAAAAAAAAAAGTATTTAAAATAAAATAAAAAAAAAGAAGAATATAATTGCGGAATTGCTACCAAAGAAACTTTTGTGTCAAAATCTTGAGTTTTGCATTTTTTAAAATTTATATTTGGCCTAAGCGTGTCGTATATAGGTCATAAATATGTATCAAATATTTTGGTAAGTATTCTTAGCTTAGTTCAAATGTATTCGGGTGGGAAATATGATATTTGTTTATGGAAAATTCATTTTTCTCTATGAATATTGCATTCCAGTTTGGTATACTTCATATAATATGCAACATGCTTCGAAACACACTATAAAACGTGTGTTTTTTAACTGATCGAACGCTTGTAAAATTATGGATTCGTATATATATCTGATAATATTTCTAAGTGTATGTATATAGAAGTATCTACACTATAACCTCATCGTTACTACATTGGAATATTTTTTCTTCTTAAGAACCAAAGGTTTCCTCGTTTCACTATAAAACGTGGGTTTTTTTTAACTAATCAAACGCTTGTAAAATATTATGTATTGTATGGCTGTTAATACTTCTCGCTCTATGAATGTATGATTGTCTACATTACAACTTCAAGTTATCTGCAGTAAAATATTTCTTCTTATTGTAAACTAAATTATCTGACGTTTTAGTATTTGTATGTAGGGTACTTACACTATAACCTATCTACTGTTAAATATTTTCTCTTCTTGAGAACTAAATTTTTTTTTAAGTTTTAGTCTCTTCGTTTATACTAAGTCGTTCATCCAGCATCTTCTATTATCTGCTTCCTGTTCACACATTCATTCCTAAATTAAAAGTGAATCCGTTACAATTTCGTTTAAAAGAAAATGAAAGGTTTGAATTAATACATGACTATAAGGACTGAATTTGTCAAAAACGTTTCTTGTATAGAGCTGTCTGCGTTAATGTCTTTAGTCAATGCAAATCATGAGCTAAGATGTAATCATCACTCATCTATCATCTCATCTCAATCATCGCTGAATCTTAACTAAAGTAATAACCAGATATCGTTTTTCTGTTTTAAATTTTTTTTTAAATTGTTTTTGTAATTTGTTTGTACTCAGTGAGCATGTCTTAAGATATCGTAATATCTTTTTGTTTCGAAAATATGTTAATAGATGAGAATAATACACATTTTTCCAAAGTTTATTTTGTATTCTAGACTTTTTTTTTATTTTTAAATTACAATAAATTAAATCTTTAGTTCATTGAAATGAAAAAAAAAAAATAGAAATTGATTTTAAAAGATTGTTTTTATATTTAAAAATACTTTCAAGCAACCAACTTACTGAAAACTTAATCTTTACTAAATTGATATTAATTAATTAATTAATTAAAAGCGATTTTTTGATTGCTTTCTATTTTTTTCTTTTATCTTTCTTATTGTTTTCTATCTTTAATTTTATGTTTTTGTTGCACAAAGGTATATATATATATTTAAGATGAGTGGTTGTTTAAGAGATACATGATATACTAGATGTAAATGAAATTGGATCCTTTGATACTTGACCTATGAGATCTTTTTTGGCAGATGTTCTGAGATTTGCAGGATACCCTTGTTTTATTGCAACCATGAATAACATATCATTTTTCTTACCACTAACAATTATTTTTTAACTTCATTCGTTTTCCAATGTATAATGTCTAACTCCTCCATATTTTAAATCAGAATTTAAATTATCTACTTTATTTACAAACCTACGGATATTTTTATATACGTAGGCCAACAATGCTATTGATTTTTATAGATGTTTTGAGAATTTTTGTTAATTAATGTTTAAAACTGTATTAACATAAAAATACATTTGGAAAATGTTAGATTATAATGGTCTGATACAGACATGTAGTGAAACTACCAAATTTTGTGTATCAACTATTATTTATTGTTTGATTTGAATTAATACACAATTATATCATACATAATCTTACTGTAAATATTTAGGTCTCAAATAAAAAGTATCTATAATTATAACTAAAACCTAAACTATAACATTTCCCCTGTTTTAATTTAAAAACATCATATATAATAATATATAGCAAATATCATATATTATTTATAATAGCTTCTGTAGTTAAATTATGGGTTTTTATTAAGTTTAATGCTATATATAAATATCAGTAAAACGTCCATTGCATTTGTTTTTAAACTCTGATTTTATCACACAAGGTTTTCCAGTTGTTATTTTTATATATAGATAATTTATGTTATACATCTATATACATATATTATAAATGTAGTAATACGTAAAGAATCAGGTGAAGGAGTAAGACAGTTGAAATAAAATTGTCCCACTGTATAAAAAATGTTTAATTAAAATGATTAAGCGATTTACATAATATAAAACATTAATATACCTATTTTGGTTGAATTTCTGCTTAGTTTTCACCAGTTCATTTATATATTTAAAAATAATAAGATTAACATTTCATGTGTTTACAACAAACTGTACCATTAAGAACTAACATTTAATATTTATTTAATAATAAAATTATTATGATTAATATAATGTTCGTAATTATATCTAAAGATACACATACATATATATGACATTCTTGAGGAGAAGTCAATAGTAAAACAACTATATTGA
>NW_027107890.1:129835-140534 GCF_000696795.3 Halyomorpha halys | reverse complement strand
CATTTAGTGAACCTAACCCAAAATGTGTTTTAGACTGTTGTGAATTAATTTGTTACAGTCATCTCAGGTGGTTAAGTTTTATTTTCCAGTTGAAATTTGATATTTTCTAGGGCACTGATTCCCAGATACGAATCTTGATTTATTCATTTTGACTCTGCAAAATTGATTAAGTATTCTATTTTTATTATAATTTAAGCATTAATACCCCTTGAGTGATGCAATATATGCGTCATCGGATGTCATCGCTATTCATAAAACATCGTCATGTAAGTTTCATGATTTTGTTGTGGCTTATCTATGCGTTAATGAATCCCTTATATACTAAATTGGTACATATAATGTACTTATTAATTAAAATAAAAAGATATGTATTAGTTAATTTATTTATTTACAACATTGTCTTACGACACTGTGGCTAATTTAATTATTTATATGCTAATTAAATTTAGTATATAATCAATTAAGAAATTATCTAGAAATTAAAGAACTACATATATATTGTTTTTAAATCTACCTGAAATATTATAAACGATTAAAATGAATATGAGTTCCACTACATAGAGAGGAGGGAAATTTTTTCAAGACTGTTTCACTCTATCACATTTTTTCCCCCAATTCTTACAATTTTCTATTATTATCATTATTTTTATTTTGGCCGATATCAGAAAAACAAAACCTCGAATGTTACATCTGATTATTTGTTTGTAAAGTAGTAAAAAGCTTATGAAAATAGAGACAGATTTTTAAATATATTATTCCATCCTGGATATGATCAACTAAATTTAAAACAAAAATATTAATGTTATTATTTAAAGAAAAATATTATTTTAAGGAGGACAATTTTTATTTTCGTACAAACAGTGCGTTCCTTTTTATTATTACGATTTTAATGTCCCGTTTATTTTAACAACGATGATTCAGATCAATAATTTTTATGAACGATGATATACTAAATGCCACCGTACATTTGATGTGAATACACGAATGATTTATTGTTAATCAAGGCTTAGTGTATTCTAAGCATTAAATTGTTCTTAAAATATTTTAATGTGGTTTTCTATTGTTAAGATAATAATTTGTTTTGACTGTAGCTGATAATAAAATACAAGCAATGATTATTTTTGTGTTTGATTGGATCTTAAAAGTGAATAATAGATTTGAAATTGTAAAACTATTTTTATTCATATTCAAGTCGTTTCTCTTGGAACTGAAAACACGTCCCCGTAAAGTCCCCGACTCTACTTCCCTTTGTTATAGGCAACATTTGTTGAATTTCTTGCTTTAAATACTATACAGTATAAGGTAAACAGTCTAATTAGAATTTCTTAAACGATTGTTTTAAATTAGATATGCTAATCAATTATTGTTAAGCTGGGACTGAATGGGGCTTAAAAAAAAAAGACAATCTAAGGATCTCACGTCAAACCCGTATCTATCCGATTTTCTGTCTGAGACACAACTACCACATGACATATGAGCTATTGAAAAACTAAAATATTTGGATATAGTACAACTAAAATATAGTTGGAAAAATAAAATTACTTTAATTTTTATGTCGTAATGCAGAATTCCTTTGTATCACGGTAAGTTACATTGCTCTTTTTTTTTTCTGTGCCTTATAATGGAATAATGTTTCCTTGTTGATACTATTAATCAACAGAGGGTTTGTGCTTATAGAGGAAAAAAAGTGTAAAATTCGACCACTTTTCCAATATAGTGAGATAAAAATCCAGATCCGACCTGAGGAAAAAAAAATACAATCGCTAATGAGCCTTAAAAAAATAATTGTTCACTTGGTCTTTAAAACAGGTAGAAGGTTTTTGTAATATTAGAAATGAGTCAAGTGGTATTTTTTGTCATTCCATGACGGCAACCTGGTGGTTGACATCTCGTACTGACCAGAGTGGAATTCAAGATCCATTTCTTGGGACCACCGAGAAATAAATATTGCCCACCCCAGGTGGGATTAGACCATCTCGCCCTCTATTGAGAACTCGAGTGTAGGAATAAGTCAATTCTGTCTTCTTAAACACAGCCATTGGCGGAGGAAGTAGCAACTCCTGCAAAAACAATAAACTTCTTAACCATGGTTTGACGAGGAGTAAAAATGTGACAAAAACAGGGAATCGAGTTTCAGATTGTAAGCTTATCAAGAGGAGCTAAAGAAAAAAGATCTATCTAACCTCTACTCTACCTCAAATGTAGGGAAGGTCGGAAACAATGTTCGCTCTATTTTTTAAGAAAATATTGCAACATGCAAGCAATTATCGCGCCATTTTCCATCGTTCCTGTCATTAAGTGGTCTAACATTTTTTTACTGCCATTGAAGAAATCGTTTATTAACAGTGCGAATTTCAAAACATCAATTTCAAACCCACTAAATCTTATACGCGCCACACTTGTATGAAGAAGAGATAACCGCTGTTCGACGATTTAAAATGAATTTGAACAATTGTTGAGCAGTATAAAACTTATCGTTTGTAGTCAAGTTCTGAGTTAAAAAAAAAATATTTCATCCTTGATTCCAATCATATAAGACCAGATCACCAGTTTGGATTCCGAATATCTCGCTCCACTATCCAGCAATGTCATCGTTTGGTGGATCTTGTCTCGTCTTCTTGGAGCGTGGAATGTATGGTGCGGGAGTCATTTTCGTTGTAGAACTGGCTTCTGATCAAGTCTGGCACCCGGGACTGCTTTACAAGCTCCGTTAATTTCTAGCTCCTACATATTTCTCATCATCAGTTCCTTTCTCACTAATAGATTATTCAAAGTGAACCACAATGGTTCCTATCTGGATATTATATTCGTAATTGGAAGATTAAAATAAATTCCAAGAAATCTCATCAAATCACCTTTACCCTTCGTCGTAAACCTACCGACTGCCCTACAGTATCCTTTAATAATGTTGCTCTTACCCCTGCCGAACAGATCCGCTACGTTGGACTATATCTGGACAAACGACTAACCTGAAATCCTCTTACAGGACTGAAAAGACAGGAAACTGCCCGTCGATTTCAACTATTACAGCACTTAGTAGACAAAGGCCTAAACTTCCAATTTATTACAATAGACTGTTCTACATAACAATTATTAGGCCTATCTAGACATACGGAATTTAGTTTTGGGGCTCCACTAAACCTTCGAATTCCTCTCGTATCCAATCCTTATAATCCAAAATCCTTCGTAAAATACTCAGTGCTCCTTACTTTGTCACAAATTGAATCATACATAAACACCTTAAAGTTCCATATGTAACCTAACCGATCTAGCCTGGACCAGATACCATTCTTTTTTCTTATAAACTCCCTAACCACCCAAATCCACTAGTTTCTAACCTTGCTTCCTCTTTCATTCCTTGCAATCCTCCGAGGCACCTAAAGAGATGATGGTCATGAGACCTGCTAATGTATAAAAACTCCATTAGGGTGCTACCAGTTTCTTTACATGCATGTATCACAAATTTACTGGATGTATTTATGTATGAATGTACAGTTATAAATAGCAATAAATAAATTTTAAAAAAATATATATATATATTTTCCCATTTTAGGCATTCTGTCCTATAATTATGTTAATACCGATGAACTAGATCATTGGTCTGGATCAGTTTCCAGCCTCACGCACTTGGCAGCTGGTATATTAACGATTTAGTTTCCTTGATGACAGGAATCACAATGGAAAGCTTGTTATAAAGACAATTCGTAATTAATGTCACAATGAATAATCTTATCTCCTTATAAGAATTGAGAATGGTTAGATAGTCCGATTATTCTAACTATAAATAAGCAATGGAAAGTGACTGATATCCAGCTCAAGAAAATTACGTAACATAATCACATTCAATAAGTTCTAATTTTGAATCACGTGGATCAAAATTAAAAAAATTGTTTTGAGGATTAATAATGATAGTTTCCATTGATAACCACAGACGGTGGTTATCATGTATAAGCACAGATTAACGAATGATATGAATAATATTTATAAGTCCCTAATCAACAATTTTATTTGTTTATTTTATAAGCGCATCTACCCATAGAGGTTATTTAGCATCCTCAATCAACAATCATACTTATATACACAATCAGGGAATATAGTGATAATTAATCTTAAAGGCTTTAGTGGTGATCATTGATTTCCGTGTTGGACTTTTTGTCAATCATATAACCTGCAGAGGATGAGTTTAAAAGTTCCTTTTTTCTTTAGATATTTTTTAATAAAAACTAATAAATTACAGAACGAAAATAATATATCCCCTTTCAAAACCAAATATATTGTTTATGTTTTCGTTAACGTACGTTTTTATGCAGAATCCTTCCTTTATGCGTTTAAGAAATAGCAAATTCATTAGGAATTACCGGATTCGTTCTTCATTTTCCTTCCGAATTGTTATCACCTACCAATGCTTCGTGTTTATTTGTTCCATCAGAAGTAAAATCGCGCTTCTGTTTCTTTGGCTCTTCCTTCATGCTGTTGCCTTAGTTTTATGGGTTTGAAGAATTTAACTAGTTCTATCTTTCTCACGCTTTAAATTTATCTTGTAGACTTAAGAGTCTTAACACTTCATGAAATGAAGCAGGTTTAACTTTCATAAAAAATACAGTGATTACAGGAATTATTTTGATTTCTTTCAGTCGATAATAATACAGTTAAATGTATTTTATAAATTAAATCATTAGTCTTATTTCAAGAAAGAAATTCAAAACGGTATAGTTTTAGCTTATATGTCTCCACAACCCCCCGATAATCAAAAGCGCAGAAAACAAACATTTTATTTTGGGTTTATTAAGTTTTTTATATTTTGGCACCGACAGACAGATGTTGTCAACTGGTCGGACCATAGTTATACTTTCCTGTATTAGAAAAAAATAAAAATAAACGAAATATATTTTAAAATGAAGTTTGTGAAAAAAGAGAGATTCAGTGGATAAGACACGTTTCATACCGAATATAAGAAAAAAAATATATTTAATATTTACTCATTATGTTTTTTTACTATCAGTTGAAGAACGAGTTTGGATATGCGAGATCTTCCTCGTAATCATCCAGACCACTGTATAAAAGGAATATATTAGTATTGACCAGGATTCGTTGGTTTTCCTGAAACTAATTTAAATAGTCGATGTAACAAGCAATGGTGAATAATTAATCGAACCAGACTGCACCTTGATAAGCAGGCGTTTAAAAACATCTTCCTGTTCCGTCCCCTGGAGGTCGATTTCCATCTTGAGTGTTCCAGGAAAATGATGACAAATATAATTTGAAGGTGAACTTGATGGTGGGGTTAGAATTAACGGTTTATTCTGATGTATTGAACACTGAATTAATTGAATGGAGTTTAGTATTTTATTGAAACAGTCGCGATGATATAGACCTAACGATCTTAATTATTATTCTATTATGTTAATTAATAAGATATCTTAGAGAAAGGCAACATTGTTATTGATTGGGTTTTTTCAATAACCTTACTTTTCAAGGATTTTACTGAACAAAAAGGAGAAAACCACTTTCCATTTTTGTATAACTACATTGTTGATCGTTCATTAATTATGTTTATGAGAAATAAAGAATTTTAATATTGAATCTGGGAGTGGAATGTTGTACGAAATCTTAAGTGAAGCACACGAATTTAAAAGGTAATTTGCAACCTAAAGATAATAATAGGTGTTATTAAAATTACTAGAGATTATCTGGCAACTACCTTCATTATCGGATTAGAATGTTACTTTGAAGAAACCAGAACAGAAGAAAAAAAATAAAAATTAAGTCAGAACATTGTAAATCCAACAGCTGGGAAGATCATTCACAGAAGATGAGCTAATATTTATACACTGTTACAACATTACAAATTTAATTTTTTTAAATCTCTGCTGTTACGTAAAAAAATTTTTTTTTAAACACATAATTATAATTATAATATTCAATTATTTACAGATAAAAATATTTATTCTATTTCAACTAAATAATCCATGAACTCATACACGTTCCATGCTCTATTAGAGTATATAAAAAAATGTTGACGACTTTTCAATGACTGAAATAAATCTTTCTTAGATGGATAAGTCTAATTGAATTATATGGTGTGGTATGCGTGGAAGGAATTGATTCAAATAAAATTTAAATAATTCAAGGTACATCCATAAAATATTACCATTTAAAAAATTCATAAAATTGAATATAATTAAACAATTCAAGCTCTATGATTAAATATATCATCATTTCCTAATTGATGAAACAATAATGATTAGTTGTAGTAAAACATTTAATTTGAAATTAATAAAGAATATTTATGTTTATATATTACAACGGTACATAATAGATGAGATATTTAAGGTGTTTACGGCCACAATAGTAAACTAACTTGTAATCAGTAATACCCTTACAGAGATTTTCATATCATTGAGAAAATATAGTAAAATATATCTAAATATGTTATGAACAAATACTTATTTTATTAAAATGCTATATTATGAAAATTAATTTTTAAAATAAATTTGGGTAAAATGAGGTGTGCCCTTTTTGGTTTTTATTATAATGCAGGAATGTCCTAATTATATGTTTAAAATTATATTACTTAGATCAGATTTACTAAATGTATTATAATGTACAGTTGTAAATAGCAATAAATAAATATTTAAAAAAAATATTATATTATATTTAAAAATCATTGCTAACAGAAGATAATTTAAATTTAAAATTTATTAAAGAGATAGTTCTAAAGATGGCTGAACTTGGTGCATCGTTAACAGATTTCTATACGTATAATTGAATGGTTCAGGGTCTTTGATATAAAATAATCTAAAAATAATTTTTTTTATATTTGTTTGTTAGTTAATTTTATTATACTTTTGTATATTATGATCTATATTTATAATTGAATTGTTGGATTTTCTCTTTGAAAAATTTTAAAATGGTTAGAGAAATAATGATAATTTTGCTCCACTAAAGGTTTACTCTACCTTACACAAACCAAAACTAATAGTGCTGAGTGCAGAAAATATAAAATAGTACATTATGGTGATTAATTATTTAAGATTATTTTTTTTGTTCTAAGCCGCAAGTCTCACATTTCAATATTTTTTCTATATAGTTATTAAATTGTATATAAAATATGGAACCAATACTATCTAATAATTTCAAAATGTTAGGCATTACAAGATACATTATAGTTATATACTTCATATATTAATTAAATTACAACATATAACAACTTAAAGAACAAAATACAAAACATATCCTGCATATTTTATCCAATGGTTTTGAAATAAACTGTAGTGAGGTGACATCAACAGATGTTTCATTTAATCTTAAAAAAACTGAAGCAAGAATTATTTTCTGAGTGATAATGAAATAATAAATAAATTTAAAAAAAAAACTAAACACATAAGAAATTAGGTAGGATGTTTTCTTCATATTATAGTACTTCTGGTAGTAACAGAAATAAATACTTTATTAATTTAAAAATAAAGAAAGAAAAGAAGAACGTGATATCTGGTATGCCATCTGACCACAGTTAATTTCCAAATTACAATTATATTTGAATATTATTTACAAAGAACATGCAATTAACTTTCAGCAATGGGACATTGAAACTTCATGTTTTGTAAAAAAAAAAAAAAAAAGTCAAAATGATTTAAATCAGAATAAATCTTATACTGAAAACTGTTGGGCCATTTCATTTTGGCAATTTCATTATAAATCTCAAATTTGTCGGTTCATGGAAAATTTCTCTCTAATTTGTTCCAAACTGTATAGTACAAATAGAGAAAAAAGCAAACAGATAAATATGTCTGAAGATGCTTGTACAATTGACTTAAAATATGAGCTGCGATTTATTCTATTAACAAAAATAAATTTGGAGATATGAACAAATAAATAAAATCTAACAAAATATGACATCCTTTCAAATTTTAAGACAATTTTAGTATTAATATTCCTCTGTTTGATGACAATAAATAGTAAGTAATTTTGTAATTCATATTATTACTTCAAAAAAGTGCTGATTTATGATTTTTTAAATTTTATTCTGATAGCTGTTTTGATAGATAAAAGTGTTAATTATTTTAAATCCAATTAATGGATATAAAATTCATGCAAAACCGGAAAAAGTAAAAAAATAGTGATTAATAGAATTCATTTAAATCTTTTCACTGTGGAATAATTTAGAAATGTAACATCAATGAAATGAAGATTGACATTCATATTAAACATATACAAACAAATTATGATTTAAATAGTTCTATAATGTTCCAATGTATGATGAAATCTGATGTAAAGATTTTCTATTTTTTTATTTTATTTTTTTATTTGTAAAGTATATATTACATGCGCGTGCGGGTGACCGGTTATGTAAACAAAATGTTAGTGAATATTATTAAAATAAATAAATAAATTAAATCACATTTAAACAAATGAATCTATTCTACCAAACCTAGAAAATAGAACAGTGCTTGAGATGGGATGTTCTTGAACGGCTTTCTTTTGCTATCAACTCTCTGATGAGCATTGTACATCGTCGCTGAAGATATTGTGGTGTCATTAGTAACTTCGGTAACCTAGCTTTATGAAGGCAAATAATACTCATACAGCTAGATAACCAAAGAAAGAAACAACACCACGTCCCCAAGTTCCTCTCGTGTCCTCCAAGAGCAGGTAGTAGATAGTATCCGAATCATAGTTATGATGATTAATGAATATATTTCAAAATCAGTGAACAAGTTGTGAATATAAGAGCATGTTAAAAAGGAATTAAAACTATCACAATCGAATAGGTAAATAAGGCCGAATAAAATTTGGGTTACTATTTGGCATTGTGTCATCCTCCGATTTAGAATCTATAATGATTATACAGATTAGTTCGCCATGCATTATGGAATATTAATTTTTTTTTGGTAAATTCTACTTGGAAGGAGTGGCATGAATAAAAATGTTCATACTTACATATCAGCACTGGGATGGACAGCTCTCTTACGGAACCATGCGGCGATTTGCGGGGGTGCGGACACCGCACATGTTCTTCCTGCTATTGCTTTTGAGACACCAGCATACTAGCACTAGGGATTCCACCGCACCCGCAGGAAAGAGATCATCGGGGGTGTTTTTAAAAGCATTTTTGAAAATAATTCAAATCTACTATTGGATGCAAGGTAACATTATTTTTTTTATAGTTAAGAAAAGACAAAATGAAAAGAGTGGCGAAGGAGAATGAGGGGCCTTAAGGAGCGTTTCTCCCTCATGTAGGGTTAGCCAAGTGCTAAGAGAGTGAGGAGTGTACTGGCTGAAGGGGGTGCGGGGCGGCCTGGTGGAGAGGGGGTGCGGGGCGGAGGACTGGTCCCGGCAGACTGGTCCCAATGGACTGGTCCCCGTGGACCACCCCCCACCACCCACCTCCTCCGGCTACTTTCTTTTCTGTCTGCCTGCCCCCTCTTTCGTCCCTCCTCCATCGTCTACAATTAGCTCCATCTTTCGTCATATAATATACTTTGTATCGGTCTTTTGAAAAAAAATTAGCGACATTTATGGAATATTTTGACTTCTAAAAAAGAAAAACTTAGAAAGTGTATTTAAAAAGATTTCTTTCAATTTTTTCTTTTTGGTGGAATATTGGCTGCCTATACAAAATATTGGAATATCACACCCTGAATAACCACCATGAAGGCATACAACAGAAAAGCTTACTAGAGAACCACTCAAAACTCCTTTCGTATTTTAATTAATAACAATCCTGATGCATTATACGGACAATATTCATATCATTGCAGTTGAAGCTGCTCGATTCCTAGCATCCATCGCGGACTCCTTCCTAAATACGTTAAGATTTCTTGGATTCATCCTTATACAACAAACATAACAAACCGCAGTCTGTCATCAATCTTTCCATATTTTGTTCAATAATCCTCCGAGATATCTAGAAATAAAATGGTGGTCCATGGACCACAAGTTGCTATCTTTGTCGATTTTTCTTACAAAAAATAATTTTATTTTATGTAACAGAATTGTAAATTTTAATACTGTGCCCAAATTGATACCATGAAAAGTTATCACTGGATGTAGAATATAACTGATATTAGATTCATACCATCGCCTGATCTGTGATACCTCGTAACTAAAAAAAAAAAATCAAATTATTTAATTTAAAAACTCTGGGGGTGTGCGCGCATCACAAAATATTTTTTTCTGCATAACATAACTTTGAATTCAAATAATCACTCCATTTCAGATTCGAAAATTTCATCACTATGGCAACACTCCCCGTTACTGAATTTATATTTTGTCGGAACCGTTTTGGCGAAAACGGTAAAAAATAGTACACATACAAAGACCATTTTGTGAGACACAGTTATTTGGACGCATTTTAAAACGTTTATTTCCGTTGTATTTGTAATTTTTCACTATCGCAATACATCCCCATACTATATATTTCGTATATAGGTAAGTATAAGTAATTATTGACAGTTAAAAATTGAAATACAAGTGTGTTTTAGTACGAAACAGTAGCTAAAATTCATTTAGTAAGTAGAATCTATATATTCGTTGCATATCATTTTTTAAGTTAAAACTTATTTTGTATATACTAAGAAAAAATATATAATAATAGTTTGTCATAAAAATAAAAATAAACTTTTGTGAATCATATGCATATATGTTGGCAATAATAGAAATGGGTGTATAAGAGAGAAGCGTTTTTTGCCCTATACTT
>NW_027107890.1:126548-129217 GCF_000696795.3 Halyomorpha halys | reverse complement strand
TAATAGAATAAATATGATATGTACATATTTTTTGTTTTAAATTATCACCTAAATTTTAAAGGACATGTTTGGTTCATTGGAAATTCCAGAGCTAAGTGCTCTGGATAAGAACTGGAGAGGGTTAAAAAGTCGACTTCATTCACTATAAATAAAACCTACCAAGCTTCATTTAGAAATTCATCGAGCATTTAAAAAGTTTAAACAATATTTTTTAGTTTACTTTTATAAAAAACGAAGAATTACTAATTTTTAATCGCTTTACCAATAATAAACTCAGTATCATTTAATTGTCGTTTATTAAACTATTTCATTTTTGTTTAAAGGGTGATTTAAATTGTGTAAGTTTTTAGTGATGGGGTAATTAAATTTTCTAAACGCTATCTCCAGTTACGAATTATAATTCATTTTAATTATTTATTACTTTTTGGTTTTAATGTATTAAAAGCAGTTTATTATCTAATTTTTATAGAAATAATTTTATTGAAATTTATAAGCTCATTTAGCAATAATTTAAATGTATTAGATAAAAAAAAAAAACCTTAGATCTCAACAGAAATTCAAAGATTTTTAATTTTTAAATTCATAGTTTTCCTTCGGCTGCCCGTGCCTACTATCTTCTTATTTAAGCATGCATCGAAATTAAAAATTCACAAGTTTAAGACCACTCCAAGAACAAGTTTCTTATTAAGGCAAATATGAGTTAGATCCATCTGTAGAAATAATTGTTAGTTGAACAGATTACACATAATTTAAATAATAATATTAACAAACTTATTAAATTCAATCTAATAAATATATATAGACACACAAATATATTGTGTGTATTTGAAATAAAAAAATAAAATATCTAGGGAATAAGAAATACGTATAATCTATGGCTTTTAGTCGTATTTGTTTATCTATCATATCAAATTAACATTCAATTAACATATCTCGGATCAAGACATCATTATCATAAGTGTTAAATATGAACCACAGCACGCTTAAATATCATACGAGTTTTAACGTTTTTATATATGTATATATTTAAATGTGTAGGAAAATATTACACAAGTGCAATATGGAGATCCCATATCAACAGGTAAAATTTCATCATTTAAAAGATAATATCAAAACAGTACAATATATCATTTATTTATTTAGCTGAGCAACAGATGTATGTTTATATGTGTACATATGTGTGTGATCACATCTGTTTCTATTAACGTGTGTGAAAATATATGTGCATGTATATACATCAAGAATCAATAAACACTTCTATTTTTCGAATACTACGTTTAAAACCTATGTTATGGGTTTACGTGTAAGGTATAAGAAAGGAAAATTCAGTCTTTAGTATGAGCATAACTGAAAAAAAAAATAAAACGAAAAGACACACTACATGAAAGTGTTTTTCCCCAAATTCGTGTTTAAGACCCAATTGACGTTTTGACCTTTTTAACAGAGGTTTTGATAATTTCGAAATGAAACTTAGTAAGTCTTAGTTATGGTAAATGGAGTCGACTTAGTAACCTCCTCCTATTCTTCTCCAGAATCTGGAATTTAAAATTGAAAAGAAATATTTTCGACGTAAGAGTTAAAAAAGAAAATCAAATTTTCAAAGATTTTTCCATTCCGACGCATTCTAAAAGCGTAGATCTAAGGAACGCAAAGAAAAAGTCATTTGAGACTTAAATGTCCAGTTAGAATGCTTATCAAAATTTGAGTATCCTCGGCCGGTTCTGGAAACTCAAATGCATTTCATCATGGCGGATTCATGCATGAATTAAATTTTAAAACGATTTTGTTTTTTACGTTTGTTCGATTTTAGCTTTTGCTCACAAATTTATAAAAATATTTGTAGATTTGATGATTTAAAAATTCAGATTGCATCACATCGAAAAAATCGCCTGTTTAAAAGTTTTATATTAGGGTTCTGCTTTGATATGAGAAGTTATGGGTTCGACATGGTATAACCAAACTCTTAAAACTCTTGGTAAAAATTTGGACTCTTGGAGTATTAATGGCGTTCGAAACGCTGTGCGTTTATGTTTTAATTTTTTTTTTTTTAATGTAACTTTAGGATACATTCTGTTATTCCCTTACTTCAGACTGGATTTCCCTTTATTTATATCTTCATACCAGTCTACGAGGTAAATATTTTATTTAATCTGTATATACTTAATTGGATATAATGAAATAATCTTTCGTTTTTTACATAAAATATCTTAATAAAATATCTACGTAATCAATAAAAATTAGAAAATGCCGAGTTGGACGCATGGCAGCCGTATATTATAGGATTGGAAGTTGATATTGGTCGGGCAGACGGTGGGGGCAGGTTCTCCCTTGGTTTGAAACAAGTCAAGCAACAATCTGACTCAACGCCGTGACTCTTGGTCCTAACAGGAAATTGAGAACTAGAAATGTGAATGCTTCTACCAATCCCTATCTCCTTCAGCAGTAAATGCACAGAAAGAATATAACATATTCCATTGTCCAATAACCTACAATTTAACATAAAATTATAAACAATTTAATAAAAATATCTTCCACGAAAGTATGATTTCGGTGAAAGGCAACCAGAAAATCCTGGATTGAAGGACTCTTCTTTTAAGCAAATTTTATGAATATATTATAATAGAATGGAATATAATAGAAGAAATGGTAAATCAGATAAAAAAATGCAT
>NW_027107890.1:111635-125564 GCF_000696795.3 Halyomorpha halys | reverse complement strand
ACTTCTTATTTCGTGGCCCGGACTATGACCATGTCCTGTTGCAAAGAAGTGCCATTATGCTTCCAACTGAAAATCGGAGCTTAGGTATGTTCTGTTGTTTTTTTATCATCTGAAAAAAGAAAATCTTTTGGAATTTGTTTTAAATTTGGGATGTGTGTGACCTATTGTAGGTAACATGATGAAATAATTGTAACATGAGTCTTAGTCCTATGATCCTATGACTCCTTGTGTGATTCGAAATCTACGTTTCCTTATTTAAAGAACTTGTGATTCATTAGTATCATTATAATTTTCCAATGACATTGTCTATTCATGAGAGGCACTAATACCGTGTTTTAATTTACATAATTACATTTTGGTTCCATAGAAACACTTTTCGTTGGGATCAACAGCTTGCAAAAATAAGTGAATCTCCTGGAGTTATTTTCAATTTAAGGCTGAGTGGCACTATTTTGCAACAGCACTTTTTGAGTGGGCAGTAGAAAACGTACCAACGTAGACTTGTTCAACTCATAAAGACTACCTCGTACGAGAATGTTTCTATAAATCATTGTCGAAATCCACTAATATTTTGCGTTCTAAAACTAATTGCGTTCCAAAACTAGATTGAAATTTTTGAAAAATTTTCATTAGAATCAGAAGCTTGCGAAAATAAAATTATCTCATGTCGTATGTCTTTTGTAGATCTTTCCTCATCCGTTCCTCTTCCCTATAGAATTCTATTCCCTCCTTTATTCGTAGTTCTAATACCCTTCCCATCTTCAAATCCCGTATCTTCGACTACCTTTAGTCCACCCAATTCCGGAAGAATAACTATTTAAAGTTTCAAAAAAGCTTTATAGATGTTCTGTATTTTATGTCTTTGATTTTCATTTATAATTTTAAATATGTACATTAGCAGAAATTGTATCTTTTCATTTATTATTTTTTAGTTTGATTGTATTTGTTTTTGTATCATTTTTTTCTTTTTATTTACTATCAGAAGTCATATTATGTTTTATGATATGGCAAGTGGTTTTATTTTATATGTTATATCATTATTTTCTATATTCTGTCAATTATTGTTGTTTATTTGTATCTTTTTAAATTCATTGTATTATTTTATTTTATGACATTTTGTAATTTCATCTCTATGGTGTAATTTACTCTAAGGCTCTAAAGCCTAATTTTGACGCCTGTCTTTTCTTCTAAAGGGATCAATACCAGAATAAATAAAGATTATTATTATTATGTTTCAATCTCATGTCAATATGTCACTTGAATTTTTAACTGAATTATTATTCACGTCTGTGTTATGTTTATTTTATGAAAACATAAAAATTAAAATGAATTTATGAGTGCAGCTTTATTTTTTTTAACATTGTAACCATTTCCGTCCCACATTTATGTTTTGGCTGCTTTACATGAACACAACCTATTCTTTCATGAACAATATGTACTTTCTGAGAGAATAAAAATAAAAATTTTAAATTAGGTTATGAGAAATGTTAACTTATCTTATCAACATAGTGTTGCATATCATATGGAAGGGCATGAAATCTACTGTGAAATGACACCTATCACATAACTTTAGCTGAAAGCTTCCTGCTGCAATTCCAAAACTTGCTGTTCTTTGTATTTGAGCCCATTTATGAGGATTTAACAAATGTGTGATTAAAAAACAAGTGGACATATATCAAAAATATTTTGCATTTTTCCAAGTCTATTTCTATATATCTGTGCAAAATATTAGGACAATCTGAGACGGTAAGGTTCAAAAGTGCGTTTAGTTGACTTGGAACTAAATTTGAAATAAATTTGGTTAAGAAACCCAAACCAAAAAAAAATAAAGGACTTTAATGTACATTAAGGTTTCGTTGTTTTTACACTCTCAATAAAAAAATAAGAGTTTAAAGTCTTATACACGTCTGATTATTGAATAATTTTCCTTTTATGAAAGCAGGATCATTACAAAATAATAATATATCATGAACAGGCTGTAAATCATTTTTATTTTTTTTATTAAGGCCTTTTTATTTTATGCTTCCAACCAGCAAAAGAAAAAAGAAAATTACATATATTTAGGGTGAGGAAGTTATAATTATTTTTAATTAGTTGCTCAATCTTTTCATATTGTCATTCCTTAAAAATAAATCAATGATTACCTTGAATGCAATTGTAGATTTTATCTCTTTTTAAAAAATACGTTGAATAACAATCCCAATAACTTCTTTCCTGCGGGTGCAACAACCATAGCAGGAAGAATATGTGTCAGCATATCCGCAAGCCGGCACATGAATCCGTAAGACAGCTGTCCATACCCATCGTTGATATATAAGTATGAACTTTTTTATTCATGGGAGTCCTTCCAAGCAGAATTTACGAAAAAAAAAAAAAATATTCCATAACGCATTAGGAACTTACCAGTATAACCATTATGGTTAAAGTACATTACCAAATAGTATTCCTAATTTTATTTATAATCTTAACAATTTCTTGAGACTAGTTAATATTGTTTAATTAAATCAAATTTTAATCCATTTTATTCTTAAAATATTTTTATTTTATTTATAAGTCCGACGTTTCGGCCAATTCGGCCATCCTCAGGGACAATCTTAATAAAATTTTAGAACTAAATAATTTAAAAAAAAAACTTCATGCAGGATACTCTGGCCAGGTCAATCCAACACATTACCCTAATTAGTAAATTTCCACATTAATATAAAAATAAAAATTATTTTAATGTGAAAATTGACTAATTAGGGTAATTTGTGGGTTTGTCTGGGCACAAGAGCCTCCATGAAGTTTTTTTAAAAATAATTTAAGTCTAAAATTTTATTAATATTGTCGCTTAGGATGGCCGAATTGGCCGAAACGTCAGATTTAAATAGAATAAAAATGTTTTGAGACTAAAATGGATACAAATTTTATTCAGTTAAATAATCATAATTTTTTTTGGCATTATTTACCTGTTTGATTGTGATAGTTTTCATTCCTCATGCTCTTGTATTCACGACTTGAAATATATTCATTAATTATCATATCTATGATACGGATACTATCTACTACCTATTATTGGAGGATATAACAGGATTTTGGGTACGTGGTTTGTTCCTTTCTTTGATTATTTAGCTACATCAAGCTATGTTACCTAAGATGCTACTGACACCACAATATCTTCAGCAACGATGTACAATGCTCCTTAGAGGATTGATAGAAAAAGAAAGACGTTCAAGAACATCCCATCTCAAGCACTGTTCCTATTTTCTAGGTTTAATAGAATAGATTCATTTATATTCATTCACTAACATTTCGTTTACATAATCAGTCACAAGCACTTTTTTGATAAACTTGACCAACCGGAATTGCCTGTTTGTAAAATCTATTTTTCACATTTTCTCAATTTTCTCGAAAACGGTCATCAAATACGATTTTGATTAAACTCGGCATGCCACTGTAAAATTAAATAGTCTTTTTTACTAAATAAATAAATTTTATCCTATTTTAGTCTCAAAACATTTTTTATTCCTTTATAGGTCCGACTTTAAGGCCAATTCGGCCATCCTCAAGGACAACCTATCACAACAGCTTTTATTATACATATAATCTTTAACAATTTTAAAGAAATAATAATATTATTTATAAATTATCATACCTTAATACAATTTTAGAACCACATCGTTTAAGAAAACAACTTTATGCAGGCTATTCTACCCAGGTCATTTATATCATTCCACATTAAAACATTAGAAAATCATATAATTTTGTTAATAAGAAATTCTTAGATTATGCCTAATTAATTAATTAGTCAATTGTTCACATTAAATTATTAATTAAAACTTTTTATTCACAGTCAACCTTCTTTGTTATAATTTATCATAACAATATTTGTAACCTTCCCTACACTCAGGTCAGGGAATATTACAACTATATTTTAGTTAAATTTCCTCTTTCTTTTATTATTAAGATTGATATCAAGATTAATTACAATTATCAACATTTTATCTCATATTTTCCTCAATTAATTTTACTTTAAATCTCTGCATTTTGTTGGTTCCAATTTCTTGTGTTTGTTTTAAAATTCTCTATATAATTAATATTTTCTGATGTGTATATGGAATCAAGTATTTTTATTTTTGAATGTATTATTTTCTATATGTAAAATCATATTATTTTCAAAATCAAAAGTATGCTGGTTTTTAGTTGCATGCAAAGTGCTGTTTTATTGGGATCTTTCACCTTGTTTTTTTAAATCATTATTGTGTTGATTATGTGATCGTTCTATCACCTAACAATTGCTTTTTTTCACCTATATGTATATATATATATAGCAGGACAATTTAGACACGGATGATCTTTAATATCAGCCAGGTCTTATCCTCGTTGAAATGGTCTGACAGGACTTAAACGACGTATATTTAAAAAATCTACTTTTAAAATACTTTTATTTTTTATCATATCAAAAAATAATCATTTCATATTTTATCAGTACTGAAAAACGTATAAATATAATCTATGAAATAATAGTAGTAATATAGACGTATTATATACCGTTGGATAGGCAAAGATTTTAGAAACGATATCATTTAAACGAGAAGGTACAAATAGAGAATGATGAATGATGTATTAATAAAAGATCTGTTCTAATACGAATGAGCGGGCGCAAGCTAATAATGTAACTTATATTTTTTTACACTCAACCAAATAATGTTACTATAATTTTTTTCACACTCAATAAAATAATGTTACTTATAATTTTTTTTTACATTCAATCAAATAATGTTACTTATAATTTATTTACACTCAATAAAATAATGTTGCTCATAATTTTTTTACACTGAATGAAACAATTTTACTTATAATTTTTTATACTCAATCAAAGAATTTTACTTATTATTTTTTTACCCTCAATCAAATAATGTTATTTATTTACTTTTTTTTTGCACTCAATCAAATAATGTTACTTATAATTTGTCAAATATTGTTTTAAATAGCCAAATGCTCTTCTAATCATTTTATATTTAGGTTTAGGAATGTCTATAAACTGTCGAAGGAGAGTGTAATAAATTTATAAATTCTTCATGTGGGATATTTATCTGAATATTTATATCAGATTCATATATGAGGGTGGGATCGAGAATCGTAGTTTTTATTTTAGCTCGTTTTCATAAGATTCAAAATTAATCGCTCTAAGTCTCTCAGAACAAGTTTATAACGAAGAAGTCAGCGTTGAATATTATAATAATGCTAATTAATATCCCTTGTCAGAAACATTAGGGAATTAAATTAAAAAGTTGTTACCTTTTTAACTTAAATTTTTTAGTCTCTATTTCCTCCAGTTATTAAAATGTTAAATCAGCATGTGAAAATGAATGTTGTCAATTAAGTATAGTTAATGTCAATTAATATTAAGTCAAATACGAATCAGGAATCTATAATAAGATTTAAAATGATACACATATCATTTTAAATGGTACGATTGAACGGTTCAAATTCTGTAACCAATTATGTATAATTATAATTATATATAATCGTTTACTGGATCAGAAAGAAAATTGATGATCAAAATAAAAAAGTCATCTATGTTTTTTAGAGTCAGCAGATGTGTTAAATTTTACTTATACATATTTCTAGATTATATTAGATTCGATTTAGTAAAATTATCTGTTCCGGTTTAGTAGCTTTAATGAATTTTAATAAATATTTTTGGGTGAATAAATCTCTTAAAATAGATTTTTTTTGTTATAATTGGTAATAAAAAGGATTTTCATGTCAGTAAATTAATAATACTAAAATAACATTGATAATGCATATAGATACCTTACATTTCACGATGTCACTAAACTGATAAATATCAACATTTAAATAACCATAGTATTTTTGACGATGGTGGTAATGGTCTAGATATTGATGTTATTATAGTATAAATATTAGTATTGGAACGACTAATGACAATAATGGAAATATAAATTTATTAAAAATTTAAAATAGTTTTTTTTTTTATGCTTCATACTATATGTTATGTAATGTCAAAGATATGTTTTGAAAAATTTGTTTTTTCTAAGTATATTATTATAATTAATTTTATTAAATCAGGTTTTGTCAATTGTGCTAAGCGTTTCTTTCTCTTACTTTTGTTTGATTTATGAAATTTAAAAAAATAATTTTATACTGGGACAAAAATCCCCTAAAAATAATTAGGGGTAATAGTTAAGACTTTGTGGTCTGTTGTCAGGGAAAATATTTATTAAACCGTAGTATTTAAATTACAATTGCAATTTTATCGTAGTAATTGATGTTACAACGGACAGATACAAATACAAGTTCTATTAATATATAAGAATAGTTATTAGTATTGCATAATATACATAATATGTAAGTAATACCCATTAATATATAGAAATATTTATATACTGCTTATATCGAGACGGTAGTTTGATAGTAAATTAGTGGAAGGAATAGGGATTGTTTGAAGGAAAAAACGGAGCAGGATTGGGGAATAGAATTCCAGTTAGAGGTTGCACGAATAACGAAGGATTTTCTGAAGGAGCGTGGTCCTGGAAGATGTAGTATTTAATGATTGGATAGATAAACGTAGAGTGAGGATATCCCTCACCAGTGATACGGCGTGAGGGATGTACTGGGATCTTATAAGCTCTGCTCTACCCCTCACACGTGGGGGATAGAGTGGGCTCAGGGATCCTCAGGTCGATTGTGTAAATATTGTATATTGGAGTGTAAATGTGACTAGAAATAATTTTATTCATTTATTTTTTCATGCATATAGTTTGATTATGATCATTTTCTTTATCCTTCTGTTTTTATATATTTTAAGAGATATTTTATCTATTTTTATGTTGTTTTTTTTCTTTCATTTATTCATTTATTTTTCATTCTTATTTTATTTTAGTATGTATGCGATCATTCATCACTATTACCTATTACCCACAATGGTGTGGCATATTGTAATATCTATGAATAAATTAATTTTTTTTTTTAATTAAAAAAAAGAGTGAGGATATCAAGGATGTAAGTAGGTTTTTTAATTTTAAGGATGAGGATAAGAAAAATAGAGCCGTTAAAGAGGAGCACAGGTGGAAAATTAGAAGCGACGAGGAACTAAAAGAATTGTATGGAGAACCTGAGTCTGTGCTATTAAGAAGAGCAGGGTCTAAGATGGTTGGGACATGTGGAAAGGATGGAGCCCTGTAGACTGCCTAAAAGGATGCTAAATGGTGCACCAGGAGGAAAAAGGAGAAGTGGCTGGATGATTTGGAGAATGATTTGAGAGGGATGGAAATCGAAAATTGGAGGAGTATCGCTGGAGATCAGGAGTCATGGGGAAGAACAGTTGGAGAGGCCCAGGTCTTAAGTACGGTAGCCCCCAACAGTGAGTGAGTGGATTAGAAAAATACGAAGGAGGTATTGCTGGAGACATGAGATAGCCTAGGAAACTCGCAGATAAATTTTTAAAGCAATTCATGAGTTTCTTCAGTCTTATCTCCAGCTCAGCGGAGAGTCTACCGCTGTAGACCAAGCAACCGTAGTCGAAGTGGCAGAAAAATGGAATCCTAGGGAATGTATAAGTTCAGATTATACCTTTGCGCGTGATCTGGAAAATGTTATTATTCCAGGAAAGATGCTGATCTAAGATGACTTCGAGGCTTCTTACAGTGGTGTGGAAATGAATTTGTTGATTATTGGATTGTAAAAGTATAATAAAAAGTAAAAAGATAATCAAATACGACGAAAATAGCAGAAATATTGTTGACAGATTGATAACAAATTTTTAGAAATGGGGCTAATTATATAGTAATATGTATAATATAGCTACCGTTGGGAGACCACAGATTCAAGAAATAGTAATATTTAACATATAAAGTAGTCGAAGGTAACGGAGAACGACTAAAAACGCAAAGATATAATGGATTATAAATAAATAATTTCGTATTTCCAAGGTATTATGAAAATTATCGGAATTTATTTCCACTACCAAGGATTACTTTTAACTCAAAATAGGGTGATAAGTGAAAACTGTAATGCTCACACCGCACCAGATTATTTCATTAGGATATTTAATAAAAAGGTGTTATATACATAATTTATTTTATTCTTAACATACAAAATTTTGATCCAAATTACTCTCAACTTTTATTTTCAAAAGCTCTCCAACGTTTCGGCCCTCAGGCCATTTTCAAGGAGACAACCTTACATTGTTTCCTTAACTACATACTGATATCTTTGGATATACCTTAAATATTAATGTTCTTTAAAAATCTTATCTGCAGCTTAATTGACCATGTCAAATCTTTAAAATAAATTAAATATTAAAATAACATCATAACTTCAAAAATAGTTTTTAAATTGATTACTTACTTAACTTTTTATGTGTTAAATTTAAAAACTTTTTTTACACAAATAATCTTCACATTTTCACTTATAACCATCATTTATATGAGAACCTACCTTCAACAGGTTAGGACTCTGTTATCACGTTATCATTAAAAATATTTTTTTTATATTTATTACAATTTAATTAATATTCAATTTTAATTTATTTGCTTATAACTTAACATTTCTTAAATCCATAATTACTATATTTTTTTAACATACATATACCCCCGTCTCTATTTTATTTTTTCACATATTTACTTACATATAAGTTGCCTAGGTTGCCTCCTTGAAAATGGCCTGAGCGCGGAAAAGTTGGAGAGCTTTTGAAAATAAAAGTTGAGAGTAATTTGGATCAAAATTGTGTATCTTAATAACGAAATAAATCGCTCTCAAACAATCATTAATCTATTATTATTTTAAAATAAAATAATTTTGAAATATCATGTTTTTTCTAATTAAAATTCATATTTCTCAGCATCATATTTAAGATTATATATATACAAATGTTTATATTATAAAATGCTTATTATATGGTATATATATTTATTTTATTGTATCACGTGTAAAATCATTGATTTTGATCAATTTGCGAACAGTAAGAGAAAGAGGAAAAACAGATTTACTTCGATGTTGTCAACCAATACTTGAGTTATATAAGGTGCTATAAATGAGAAAGATTTGAGGATGGCATTCGATACATAATCGATATTAAACACGTTTTTTACGTAACTGTTACGACAAACTAAAGATATGGCTACATTTAAACTAAAAGTAACTCTTAAAAGTTTTATCAGACTTTCTTCTCCTCATTTTTATTACGTCAATAATTCTTCATTTCACAAATAGATAGTAATAAATTAAGATTATTAATATATATATATATAAAGATCTAAAGTTTGAGATACTTATTAAAGTAAAGCGGTTGAGTTGTTTTGAAATAATTCCGCTACGATTCACTGTTTTTAGTTATAGGCATGATCCTAAGATTTCTATTAATTTTATAGATTTTTTTTTGTGTTAGTAGGTTAAATGAGGTAGGAAGAGCAGGCTGGATGAGAGGTTCAATTTTAAATAAATTTTAAATTACATAATATAATAATGATGTAATGCATTTACATTGTGGATAGTTGCTTGGATTGTAATGGTGGTAGTCGAAGTTCAGTAGTGAATTCACTATTTGACGGGAAACTGTCCCGAGAAGTACGGGAAAATTCGCACAAAGATCTATTCAAATAAAAACTAAATTTTGTAGATAGATTTTTTAATGATGAGCCTATTTTTAGACAATAAAATATTAACTCCTTAAGACAGTATGGTCTTGTTTTAGAAACCTCTCTACTAAACTTCTGAAAAAGAATAAAGATAATGGTCCCAATGGGTGTATAAATAAGGAGAATTCGCCAAATATATGAATAATTAATAAACATATAAATAATTATTAATATGATAAATTATTTTTGTAATATTCATAATTATTCTTGTATTCCCTTTTTAAGAAGAGAGGTAATGATATGTATTTATGTCTATATAAGTTCAACCTTAAGATGGAGGAATTCCGGAGGAATCAATTAGAAACATATACACACGTATATACCGTTAGGATATCATTAGTTGTAAGAGTATGACCAGTCAATTCACTCAAGTAGTTCTCTCATCTCGCCTATCCTTGTTTTGACTATCCTATGACTTAGTTCTTATTATAGCATCACTTAGTTGGGATTTACTATCCAGTTCCCTAATTAGCCATCACTAATGCTTAATCACTAATTATTAGTATATTTAAAGCAGCCATGTGTAGATCGCGATTATATAAAGCCAGTAGTGAGAGGATAATGGTTGCTTAGCTTTCAGAGCACACTGGCATTCATCTCTTGGAGCACTCATTAAGTCGCAGAGATCAAAAAGCAAAGATAGCGACTTTCTTCACAAAGTGATTTATCGTTGTAACTCAATGTCCAAGGTTTACTTTTTTACCTCTTCAGGGAACTCTTCGACTGATTCGAAATTAGTGAAAAAACTACTTTAGAGAGAACGCCTGTCCACAAAACCTGATCCGCCTACTGTTATACCATTAACACAACCTGACGTGCCCAGTTTTGGTTGCTAGGCATATATATATATATATGTGTGTTTTTGTTCTATAAAGACGGTACAAAAGTACAATGGTATATTTTAAATTTATTTACTATTCATTTGCACTTCAAAATAAAAACTAAAAGAAAACTGTTTTTTTTTTTCAATCAAGGTTTTAATTATCTAATGTGATCAATAAATGTTTTCTTTTAAAATATACATTTGAATATTACGAAACAAAAACTCAACCTCCTCATACACCAATCAGTATATACAAACCAGTCAACGTTTCGCCTATTCAATGAACAAGATGATGAACGTCGGAGAGTATATAAACTAAGTTGAGGGTATAAGAGTAAAACAAAATTGTTTTTTAATTAAAGTTAATCACTCTTATACAAATAATATATCTAATATTAATAACTAAATAAACTTTTGGTGTAGAATTAAATTGTAAAAAAAAAAAATTACTTTCAAGAAGTGGCCATATTACTTCATTTACTTAATTCTAAGTCGTTTAAAAGCAATATTTTTTTTTTTTTAATTTCGACAAATTAACTTTTTTTGGTTCCATCTTGGAAAATTGATAGTTCACTGTATGTATTGATTGTAGGAAGATGGACAGAGTGGGAGTAAAAAAATGTTAACCGTTTATTAGTAATATATCCTACTTTCATCCATCTTTCCTTACTTATTTTTACATTTGCTTACTCCTTCTACTTTCCATTCCATAAGTATCCTAAGTTTTTTTGTTCACTCGTTTGTTTCCACCGAGAAAATTTAATATGATTCATTTAAACTTTCACAAATATCTAAATGAAATATATAAGCAAATCATTCGACTGAATAAAATGCAGTAATAAGTGGTTTCATGTAACGAAGAAAGGCATTGTTTTGTTCAAAATCTCTGGATAGCTTCTTTTAGTTGATATGAATCTCGTTTGTTTATTTATTTAAAATAAAGGAAGTCAGAACGCGCTTGTCAAGTTATGTAGCGAATAATTCATAGTGTTAATGTCATGGTCATATGCAAATCGTAGAAATTAACAAACTAAATAAACGATTTCATAAATTTCCGTGACGATACTTCCACTTATTATTTGTCAAAAATATATTTTCTTAAATTTATTTATTATTATTTACAACTGCTTACATATATATACATCAAGTAAATTTGCTGTAAGTGATATAATGACATGATACAAACATGTGGAGAATCTACCCATTGATGTAAATCCAAAAATATTACTAGTGAAGAAGATCTCGAGGCCATCTTTTTTTCAGACGCCTAGGATGAGCCATTAGGTAATGAAGGAGAAGTCAGGTTAGAAACGAGTTGGTTTGGGTGGTTGGGAGGTTTATCATGGAAGGATTGGTATCCGGTTCTGGCCAAATCGGCAACATATGGCACATTGGGGTCCTGATGGATGACTTGATTTGTGAGAAAATAATGAGCATTAAGAATTTTACGAAGGATTTTGGACTGTAAGGATTGGATTCGATGGTATAGTGGAGCCCCAAAGCTCAACTCCGTATGTCCAGATAGGTCTTATAATAGTCATGTAGATCAGTGTTCTGCAATGGATTAGAAGTTTAGACCGTTTGTCTAGTAAATGTTGTAATAGCCGGAATCGACAAGCCGTTTCCTGTCTTTTCAGTCTTGTATAAGGATTCCATGTCAGTCGTTTGTCCACATGTAGTCCTAAGTAACGGATCTGTTCAACAGGATTAAGTGGGGTATTATTAAAAAATAATGTGGAGCAAGACGAAGGTTTACGACGAATAGTAAATGCGATTCGATGGGATTTATTGGAATTTATTTTAATCCTCCAGTTTTGGCACCATTCTTCAAGGGTGGTGATGTGGCATTGGAGGGCTTGGGATACAATGGAAGGGTTCACTGACAATAGGCATGTGTCATCGGTATACGTGGTGAGAATAGTGTTAGGATGGGTTGGGATGTCAGTTGTAAAAAACTGTAAAGGATAGGACCAAGGATACTACTCTGAGGTACACCAGCATACTGAGGAAACAGGGATGAATAAGCGCTATTGTAATTTACTTCAAATAACCTGTAAGATTGTCAAAAATAAAATAAAATGTAATCTATGAAAAAATAAAAGATTATTTTCTGAAAAAAAAGATAGCCACGTTCTTAGAGACCTTAATTTGATTCCAGGTTTGCTCATCATGGTCATATATTCATTTTGTGTTTTGAGAGAGGTACTTTTAGGTTAGCCATCGGGACTAAAAGGAATATCATTTTCTCTAAGTTAACTATATTTATTCAATTATTAATTGAATAAATATTTGAACATGATTCGGAGATACGATCATCGTGGTCATAAATAACATGCATCTGTATCAGTTATCCATGTAAAGTTGTAAAGTCCAACTTTTTTTTCAGCTTTCTTTTTGTTCAAGGTTTTTTAAAAAAACTGCTTTAAAGGTAGAAAGCTCTATAGTATTTATATTCTTCATTTTTGTGTTATAAAGATCACTGTTAACTTAAATTTAAAACTAATTATTCGGACCACCCGGACATTCCGGACAATGATACTGAGTTCAAACTATTTCCATATGCAATAAACTGCATCTCATTTCAGTGAGACCCAACTGTCTGCTCAAGAGGAGGTTCTCGGTGCCTGGCTACAGAATATATTGAAAAGATAGGAACAGCGGATGGCTGTGTTATGATGATGGTGCACTCCGATCATCCTCACGCAGAGACCAATGAAAAAAATTGGAAATATGTTGAAGCTATTGGTATCAAATTTCAAATCTATCATAAAATAGTAAAATGAATAGTGACTTATATACTTCCGAAAAATTTATATTTATCAGATCTTATAATTTTTTTTTTTAAACAGGTAAAATAATATTAGGTTTTGGTGATCTAAAAACTAGAGATGTTACTGTTACAGCAATAAAAATGGAAAAAACATTGTTAAGTTTCCTATTAAAGCACAATACTAAATTAGGGGTACCAGCGAACCTTCAATCATTCCATCTCAGCAAACCAAGTACCACAAATTTAGCGCTCAATCAGACGTAAATAATCTTCTCGTCTCGTTGCCTTACCAAGCCCGAATTAGATCCACAACCTAGTGATGTGATCGAAAATACATGAATATAATAAATCTATCTACGTAAAGGCAAATTGAAAAGCATTTAGGTACACAATTTACAATTACATATCAAGCCTATAATTAAAATAACTACCAACGAAGTCTAGAAAAAAAACCACTGCAATAAAATGTGCTGTGTCCATAACTATATCCCATTCCACCACTAAATAGCAATTGGCAGAAATACCAAAGGCAAGACTAACGGGCATTAACGCTCTCTCGTTAGTCATAGTTCAGTACACTGCTCACATATCACGACAGTTCTCAACAACTAATATTGATACTAAGTTTGTTTACGCCCTACAGTCTCCTTTAATAATGTTGATCTTACCCCTGTCGAACAGATCCGCTACCT